>NC_029776.3:89832410-89836288 GCF_000817695.3 Arachis duranensis
AGATTTTGAGATCCTGATATAAGCCACTTTAATATTAGGTTGAAAGAGCTTAAATCAGTTATGTTTTTGGGATGATTATAATGAAGAGAATATAGTCTTAAAGTTTCTCTTTCCTTTTATTATATTTTACTAAATAACTAATAGATATTTATAGCCTTAAGTATATATTTCGATATCATGATTTATCAGTTTTTCGAGTTATGACTCTATTTATTTTTTTAATATACGTTATTCTTGTGTTAAGCTGATAACATATCAATTTTATTTAATCGGATTCTCAGTATATTATTTTTGTCTAAAATTGTATTCTAACTTGAATTTCTTGACTTACAATTTCATTAAGTGAATCCGAGTTTAATGAACTAAACCCATTTTGATTTTTTGTTCCCACAAAAATTTTAAGTGCCAAAAAATGCTTAAAAAAACTTTTCAATTCCTTCTAGCGAGCGGTTGTAACCTCTCTTAGTTTTCAAATAGTTTAGTTTTCTCTTTCTAACAATCAATGTTGCATTTAATCTTTATTAATGAAAATTTTTCTTTAACTTTACTTTTCATGTCTAATCCTTCCTTCGAAAGAAAATCTTTTTTTTTCTTCAAAGAAACCTACCGACCCTTGTGAAGAAAAAATTTCAAGTTTCTTCACTCCTACAGTACTCTTGGGTCTTTTGAAAAGGATGTGTTTATCACTCTTGCTATACAGTTGCAACAGTACCTTTTATTTAGGTATGAAAACTTAATTTTTCTCTTCTTCCTTCTAAATTGTATTTGTTATTCCAATTTTATCAACCTAGATGAACAATTTATTGCTTCTATTTTGATGATTTTATGTGATTAGAAATATCCAGTTTTATAATTTCGTCTATTAAATTTTGTATGTCTATGTTTTAGTAGGGGTACCACTATTTAGTTCTCCCCCTACTTTGAACATTAGTAAAATTTAGGAAAAATCGTAGAGATTTTTCTGGGTTTTTTTGGGTCCCATAATATTTCATGGAATTTTCCTTTTCGCAACGTAGTAGTGGTGCCCTTGTAAGTCTATCCGAGATGTCGAGGAAAAAGATCATTGTTGTTTCCAAGAAAGTCGGTATATCATCATCTAGACCTGCTCTACATCCTAATCTAACTTGGTGAGTGAATCTTTATCCCTGAGTTTGGGAAGAGGTGAAATCTACTACCTCCACCATCACTCAAGATGCACTACAAGAAAATGCTGAATACCATCGGATTTAGTGGCAGACATTAGTGGTGGATTTGTTGGCGACGGATTTGACAATAAATTTGTCGAGTAAAAAATTACCGTTAGATTTAACCTTTTCACCGGTAATAATTGGAGGAGAAAAAATGAAAAAATGGTGCGATCATTACCGTCGGATTTACCGGCGGATAAATTTTTTGGTAATCTGTATTAGTGTAACATTGCGTTTTGGTCATACATAAAGTATTATTGTCGGATTTATCTGACAGTAATCTTGCCCTAAATTCGAATCACGGACCCTTTCCCCCCTCATTTTTTAACTACTCTCTTTCTCTCTCTCTCTAACCTTCTCCTTTCTCTCTCCATCCTTCTCTCTCTCCCACAAACCACCTCCGACATTCTTTCCACCAGTGTAGGCCACCACCAACAACGTTCAAAGACTACGTAGTCTTCTTGCATCGCGTTGGTTGCTCTATTATTGTCTTTTGTCGTTCTCGCTGCCACTGCAGCCACTGCTGTTGCTGCTGCTCCCTATGTCGCTGAAACTGCCTCCTTCCTCTCTCCAGGTATGTTGTCCTCCCCTTTCTTCCTACTTTTTTTTAATTTATTAAAAAATCATAATGCAACTCTACCGGTTGGTCACTGCCGTCGCCACTTTGCCGTCTATGTTACCACCATGCCAAAAATGTCCTCTGCACTGTCACTGTCTCCAGGTAACTTACTAATTAGTTTTGGGTAGTTAAACTCTAAATCCTAATTTATCTAATTTTAATTTGCTATCGTATTAGAAAATTTGTAATTAGGATGTTTGTATTAGAGATTTAATTGTTTTTAAGATTTAGTTCATGTATTAGTTTAGATTTAGGATTTTTTTTAATTCTGTTTTGATGATTTTATGTTTAAAATTTTGTTTATGATTGTGATTTTGAATTTTGTTTTGATGATTTTGTGTTTATTATTATGATTTTTGTTTATTGTTCTGCAAGTTTAAGATCTCCAACTATATTGTTCTGATTTCTGTTTTGGTGTTGTTTGAGTTAATTATTTTCTGAGTTAATTAGTTAATTACTGTTAACTGGCTGAGTTAATTTTAACTTGTTATTTTCTGAGTTAATTATTGACTTATTATTTATTGTTGTTAATTTTTTAAGTTTATTATATTTGAGTTAATTATTTTCTGAGTTAATTAATTGATTGTTGTTGATTGTCCAAGTTAATCTTAACCTTTTTTCTGAGTTAATTATTGGCTTATTGTTTATGTTATTAATATTTAAGTTTATTATTATCTGATTTAATCATTTTCTGAGTTAATTATTGACTTATTATTTATTATTGTTAATTTTCTAAGTTTATTATTATCTGAGTTAATTATTTTCTGAGTTAGTTAGTTAATTGTTGTTAATTGTCTATAAGTTAATCTTAACTTATTTATTTTCTAAGTTAATTATTGACTTATTATTTATTGTTGTCAATTTTCTAAATATATTATTATCTGAGTTAATTATTTTTTGAGTTAGTTAGTTGATTGTTGTTAATTATCTGAGTTAATCTTAACTTATTTATTTTCTAAGTTAATTATTGACTTATTGTTTATTGTTATTAATTTTCTAAGTTTATTATTTTTCGAGTTAATTAGTATTCATTTTTTAATTTATTAGTTTAAAAATGATTGAATTTAAATATTTAAAATCATATATTAATTTTTGGGCAATTCACCTAAATAAGTTGTTTCACTTTCAAAATTACGCAAATGTATTATTTTCAAAACGAAGACGCAAATACATTGTTTTACATATCTATGGAAACCGCTATTGGCAGTAGCGATTTACAGAAATACAGAAGCCACTGCTGCCAGCCACGGGGTTTCTGCATGATTATGATTGGTCATAATCCGCTGCTGCCAGTAGCGGTTTATGTGCATTGGGACACGTGTGTAAACAGCTAGAGGCAGCAGCGGTTTATGTTGAGTATGAAAACAAATAGTAAAACTAATTTTTATCTAAAAAATAATTACAAAACAAATAATTAATGGTATATACTATTTAAATAATATCATAAATAAAAAAATTTAATTTATCATTTCACAATATAATTTAAAAAATATAAATATGCATGTAATAAATTTTTTATTTGTATTTATTATTAAAAATGAGACTAAATTACAAATAAAAAAATACAATACTCAAAGTATTAAATTATATATATTAAGGCTAATTTTTTTATTATCGTCTCTTTTAAAATTTATAAATAATAAAATATTTTTTTTAGCCAAAAGTTTACTAAATCATATATTTTTTTCTTTAAAAATTATTTCATTCTCTTTTATTTATATCAACCATACAAAGGAGATTCGGATTTTGTATTTCTGTAAATCGCTACTGCCAGCAGCGGTTTCCATAGATATGTGAAAACAATGTATTTGCATCTTCGTTTTGAAAATAATGCATTTGCGTAATTTTGAAGGTGAAATAATTTATTTAGGTGAATTGCCCTTAATTTTTAAACAATTTTTTTAAAAAATTTAAAATTTAAGTTTACTGTCAGATTTACCATCGGTTAAATTTGCTGGTAGTTATTAATTTAATTATTATTTAATAATATATTATCGTTAGATTTACTGGAGAAAATTCTAATGGTAAAAATTACTAGTGAAAATTTTTTGACGGTAATTAGCGGCGGACGA
>NC_029776.3:89836318-89840962 GCF_000817695.3 Arachis duranensis
GCGGGCGAAAAAAACCTCCAATAAACAATTACCAACAAGATTTACACCATCAGATTTATTTCGACGATAAATAAATTACTGGTGAATTTGTTTGGTAAATCAAACGGTACTTAGCGTTTTTCTTGTACTAATGAGCTGGATGCATTACGAGAAGCCAGAATTATCTTTAATTCTGACGTCAAAAACTTGTACGTCATTTTTGCCTCGAGCCAAAACGATCGTCTCTGCTACTTTAACCACCATGCGATTTTCTAACCTAATTGGTTGTAGATGTACGAGACGTTGTTTACCCGTCTTGGAGTCCGTCTTTCCTTCACACCCTTCCAATAAGATATTCTTAGCTATACAGGATGTGTCCCATCAAAACTTCATCCAAATACTCGTGCCATCATCCGAAGCTTTGTGTTACTGTGTTCTTTCCTTGTACTAAATGCCTCTTATAGAGTCTTCTTTTATTTTTCAACCTAACCATGTCCTTTAGCTCGTAAGGTCATGGGTTTATCTCTTTCCAATGTTATCCAAATAGGAAAATCTTCAATTTTTTCGAAGAATCCTATCATGATTTCAAAGAGAGATTCTTTCAGGTTGAAAGAATAGAGGGAACAACACATTTTTTTCCTGACTATGAAAAATGGCAAAAAAGGTTTAACTTGTATTAGAACTTTAATGTGTCATCCCCTAAGATTCAACTTTAAGACATCAATACTTTCGAGTTCGCGAGTATCCAAATACTTTTAGAACTCTGAAATAGTCAACCTTTGAGTCTTCGAACCATTCTGACTGACGAGCATGTTGTTCGAAATGTCATTGGTAAATATTTTTATGTAGTTTATTTTTTTTTTATTTTTTTACTACATCCCGACTTAACAGTCTTTTGCTCCTTCCTGGTTGACATGGTTGGAGGTCTGGAAGCTATCATAGCAATGAGAAGGAGGTTGGCTTCTTCTGAGACTAACATTGTTATTAATTTAGGTAGTGGATATAGAATTTCTTCTTCTACCACAATGAGCAATATTCTTCCTTCTCTAAAATTTGACTCAGGAATTGGTCCCGAGGTTCATAATGTGGACAATCTTTCTCCCACCAATTCTCTCAAAAAGAGAAAACAAAAGAAAAAGAAAATTCATATCGAAGCAATAGGAACTCCTCTTCTAACTTCTTTTGATTGTATTTTGGAAAAAGAGTTTTAAATTTTCAAATTCATCGATGAGTATCTCCTAACTGACATGACTAAATTTGATTTAGCAAAACTTTCTTTTAATGAGACTCTATCTCGAGTTTAGAGGATGTTACTTCGCTTAGCCACATATATTAGGGATGTCGAGAAAGAGGTTTCTAGCTACCAATCTGAATTGTCAAAGCAAGAAAAAGAATTGAAAGAGGTAAAATCGAAAGTTCAAAAATTTGAATGAATCATTGGCTAGCCTTAAAAGGAAAGCAAAGCCTTCAAGCCAAAGTTGGAACTCTGGAAGAGGCAAAGAATACTTCTGATGCTAGGGAAGAAAAGTTCAAGAAACAGATTTTAAATCATATGAAGCAAATTGACGACTTCTTCGCATAAGATTTTCGTATCTTTGGTTGGTCACGAGCTTACGAGATTCTGAGACCCTAACACGAGCCGCGTTAACACCAGATCGAGAGGACAACTTGCAAAGGCACTCCGATATTTAAATTAGTAGTATTTTTGGGATGATTGTAGTAAGGAGAATGTATCTTACTTCAAAGTTCCCTTCTTCCTGTATTATATTGTCACTAAGTAACCGTTAGACATGTACAATCTTAAATATATATTTTGGTATCATGATTTATCAATTTTTTGAATTATAACTTCTTTCATTTCTCCTGTATATATTACCTTTGTGTTAAGTTGGTAACATATCAATTTCATTTAACCGAATTCTCAATATACTATTCTTGTCCAAAACAATATATAATATTTTTTAGATATACATACATACATACTTAGCTAGACTGTTAGTATAATTTTTTTTGTTTTAAAATAAAATAAAATTTTTAGACCCACCAACATAATTTGATCTCATTTTTAGGACAGTAAAATATAAAATCTCATAAAAATTTGTTTAGTAGTTAGAGATTTATATTTTCTAAATTGGTATATTTATTTTTTAAAAATATATGAAAATAACTTTGTAATTTTCTTTCAAAAAATGACTTAAAATATAAAATAAGTATTTTTTTATTCTATAAGCATAACCAAACGAATCTATAATTTTCACGCTTAATCACTTAATCATTATAAAAAAAAACTCATAATTAACATTAAACTAATTTTTATTTATTTTTTCTAAAATTCTTCAAAACCAAACTTATGTACACCATGTTAAATGAGAATTTTAAAGACTTTACTGAATTCATGGAAAGCTCCCTCGTTTAACTCGTTTTTTGGTAGTTGTAGTCGTACACTAGCAGTGGAGAACTCGTTTAACTCGTGTTAAGACTAACGAGGTATCATTTAAAATAAAAAATAAAATAAAAACTTATTACAATATTATTAAAATGAAAATTTTGCAAACGAGTAGCCATTATTTATAAAATATTCAACGTAAACAAATTTTATTGAAAAATAATAATTCATTTGAAAAAATAATTTTATTTAGTATTACAATAATTTTATTTGAAAAATAATAATTCATTTAAGAAAATTAGTACATTACTTTTTTTTTTACTAAAATACACTAATTTTTTTTAACTAGAATAAAAAGTATTTATCATTTTAATTAGACTGAAAATTTTAAAAATAGATAAACCATATAGTTGTGTATACTTAAAAAAGATCCTGAATGATTGACGCATATATATGAGCATGCAATTTGGTAGAGGCAAAAAGCTCTTTTAATTGGAAAAAAAAATCATAATTTTAAATTTTAACAATTACTCATAGAATTAAATTACTATTAAATAATAGTTAAATATTTTGAAAAGAAGAAGAAAAATCGTGAATGGATGGAACGTTGATAGCTTGTGAGTCAGTCTATTTTTTTTTTGGTGACTAAATAGAAAAGAAAGAAAAAAGAGACAAAACCAAATTAATTGGCTAGGGTCATATCTAAATCTATTAGATGTTGAAGCTCACTCCATGGTTGGCTCCAATTCGAGTGAATGTCCGCGACAGAAGCAGCTGCTTTAGCCATACAATCTGCAACACTATTTGCAGTCCTCTGAATTAAAAGAATAGAGACTCTCCAATTCCAATTCATAACCTCCTGAATATGCTTTGCCAAATCCCATTCCGGAATATCCTTACTAAGCATTCTTTGGTTTACCAAGAAAAGAGCTTCTAAACAGTCTGTTTCACAAATAACCTCACGAAATCCACTCTCCCAAGCAAGAAGTAAACCTCTCCAAATTGCATACAATTCAGCAAAAAGAACACTGCACACTTCGACTTTTCCAGTGCAACCTTTCAACCAACATCCATCAGGATTGCGAATAATACAACCAAAACCAGCATAGCCAGAAGGAGCAAACCAACTAGCATCACAATTCAATTTAACAGAATGAACTGGAGGTAGAACCCAATGCAAACAAAGTGAAAGAGGAGACAGAGATTGATGCATAGCAAAAATAGTGTGAAACTCCCTTACTGAACTACGAATCAAACTCACCACTTTACTAGCACTCCATGAATCATCTATATTAAATAAGTCATGATTTCTGCTTCTCCAAATCCACCAGATAGTCGAAAAGAAAAGAAAAGCATCTCCACTCCTTGCACCTCTGTAGAGCCAATCATGTAAATTCGAGTTATCTGAATACAAGCCTAAAAGGGTCCAGACCTCCTTGGCACTAGGGCACTCCCGAAGACAATGAAGAATGGATTCAGAACCATTCTGACACCGATGACAGGTGCTAGATAAAGCTAAACCACGACCCAAACGAAACTCTGCTGTAGGAATAGCATTATGGAGACTGAGCCAAATCAAGAACTTATACTTCTCAGGAATATGCAGACGCCATACCCACAACCAATTATCATGCTCATTCCAGTCAAACTTTCTTTTGGCTAGCCAACTGTACCCACTCCTAGCTGAGTAGAGTCTAGAAGATGCCACACCCCACGACCAACCCGAACTCTCTCCAGCATTCAAATCCGGATTATAAGCATTCAAACGCTATTTGACATCTTCTGGAATGATAGAGAAAATATCATGGAGATTCCATTGACCATCTTTCCAAACGTCTCTAATAGTTAAATCAGAGTCAGATATATGTACAAAAGGGACATCTTGAGCAATTGGGCCCTCAATACTCCAATTGTCAAACCAAAAAGATTGATCAAGTGACCCAACACACCAAGAGAAGGCATCCTTAAGAGCACCAAAAGCCTTTGAGATACTCTTCCAAACACGAGAAGCGTTTCAAGAGACAAGGCCATCTAAAACTCCCTCATTCCTCAGATACTTCGCCCTCAATAGAGCAACCCAAGGCTTGTCCTGACAATAAAAAAATTGCCACACCAATTTACCAAGTAAAGATATATTAACACACCAAATTTCTTTGAAGTGATCACAGTCCTCCAATTAACAAGAAAAAAAAAAGACCTCTACCATCAACTTGCCCCTTCCATAAGAACTGTCTCATCATAGAAGATAATTTATCGCAAACCCAATTTGGAAAAAAAGA
>NC_029776.3:89841682-89857803 GCF_000817695.3 Arachis duranensis
GACAATATTCCAAATCTCAGTGCCTACTATCTCCCAATATTCTTTAAAAAAATAAGCTTGAAAGCCATCTGGACCAGGAGCCTTAAAAGGGCTCATACTGAATACTGCTGACTTGACTTCCGCAAAAGAGACAGGGTCAATTAACCTAGCACAAGCCTCAGTGCTTAGAGTGGGCATCGGAACATCCCCTAAACAATCAACCTCAACCTCTTCCGTTGTACCAAAGAGATTCTTGTAAAAAGAGAGGGCTTCTTCCTGGAGAATATCTGGATCAGTAGAATTTAGTGTTTCTATCCCCATACTTAATCCATGTACTCTATTATGGTTTCTACGCACCAAAGTCTGAAGATGAAAGAATTTAGTGTTTCTATCCCCATACTTGACCCACTGCTCTCTAGATTTCTGGTACCAAAAAAGTTCCTCTTGCAATAAAAGCCTATTATAATCTTCCCTCAGTTCAGCTTCTTTAATTCTCAAAGATAACACATCGGTAACCTCCAAACGCCGTTGAATCTGATCAATCTGATATTCCAGCTTATTTTTTCGCACAAAGATATTTCCAAAAATTTTTGAGTTGAAGTCCAAAGAAGCCTGTTGAACCATCTTAAGCCTTTCAGTAACGCCTCCAAACTCTTGATTCCAAGCCTTACTAATAACATGTTTATAAGAAGGATGTGTTGCCCACGCAGCTTGGAACCTAAAAGGACGAGAACCTTTCACTCTGGGGCTACCATGACAACGAACTAAAATAGGACAATGATCAGAATGAAGCCTGCTAAGAATTTCAGAATAACCCTCAGGAAACATTGACATCCACGCCTCATTAACTAGAGCTCTATCCAACCTTTTAGCCAAGTCCCTGCTAGCCTGAACTGCTCTATACCAAGTATATCTCCTACCAGTCACTTTAAGATCAAAGAGCTCACAGTCATCTAGAGTAGTAGCTAATAGACTAGCTCTGTGAGAAGAAAAATAAGCACCTGTACTCTCATCTGGTGCCACAATCTCATTAAAATCACCAATGGCCATCCATGGTCTATTATGGCCTGAATTAATAGAACGCAAATGATCCCAAAGCATACATCTTTTTTCGAATTGAGGACTCCCATATACTGCACTACAAAGCCAAACTAAGTTACCCACACTCACTTTCACTGTGATACATTGGTCAATTTGATCAATAACCACACAAGAAGCATTAGCAATAGAAGATAGAAACCAAATGCCACCCCTGTGTCCTACTGCTTCCTCAATACCAACACAATGAAAACCCAACTTATCCCAAAAAATTTTTAAATTATTAAACATGGTATGAGTCTCAAAGAGAAAGAAGAAAGATGGTTTATATATTCTCACCAAATTTTTGCAATGTACACGGGCCATCTTGTTAGACGCACCCCTCACATTCCAGGCTATGATATTGAAACTATCCATAAAAAACAGCAAAAAGGGAGCTCCAATAACAAACCCGAGACTCAACATGTTGTCCCTGTCTTCGACAATCCTGCCTTTAATGGATGTGAGTCAGTCTATTGGGTGAAGAGAAAAAGGATATTAGCTTAGTTAATCAAGCCGGACTTTTAGAAAGCCTATCACAGATAAGATAGAGCTTAGTTGATTTGGTGCTGGAAAAGATAGGTTTTGGAGTTCCATAGAGAGATTGGAATCAAATGGTGCAAAGTATATTAGCCAGAATCGAATAGGTAATGGAGTTGATTAACTTACTGATTTTAATCGATAAATTATTGATTGAACTAATAGAATCAGTTTACGTCAATAAAAAATAAGAAATAATAAAAGAATTGAGTAAAGTGATAATTAGATCTTTAAAATTTTTGATTTTAAATTAATTAATCTTTAAAAAAATAAAGTACCAATTTAATCTTCTAAAATAATAAACGGTAGACATATTATATTTTTTTATTAATTTATCATGTAAAATTTAATGACGATGCTTATATGTCTCTACTAATTAGTTCTAAGTCGAAATCTTTAAAGACCTACTACTTAACTCAATCCTCTAAAAATTTAAAATAGATATTTTTACTAATATTTTAATATGTAAATATAAATNACTTAAGAAAAGTGAATATAAAAATAAAATTAAATTAAATAAATATAAAATAATTAAGTTGTATATGTATATAATAATTAGAACATAAAATAGTAAAGGAACACAACAGCTGGCAGCATGCCTTGTTGAAACCCAGCAAGGAGACATGGATTTGAACCTCTTTGCATACATTTTTGAATATTGGATTTTTGAATATTGTATCCAATATTCAAAATGCAAGAGAAGAGCTAGAGTACCGAGCACCGAAGACCTGCTGTCGTTGGGAGAACCGTAGGATCGGTCCGTGAACCGATAAGTTTTTGCCGATTTGTGACGAATTGGCCGATTTTAGGCGATTTAATTTTTTTTTTCGGTCCAAATCTTCAATCGAATCGATCACATTATTGATTTATCGATTTTTCGATCGAATTGACCAATTGATCCAATTCTTATAATTATAATGCAAAGTTATTTAACCTTTAAAGAGGATTGCGCCAATATGATCTACTCTTTTTTCTTTCCTTTTTGTATTGGTTGTGAAGTGTTAAATAGCATGTTGAATAGACTCAAACATTTTGGTAGAATTAAACCATTGTTATTTGGACAAAACATAATTTTATTGGCGCACTTGTAATTTGTAAATGACACAATTTTATTTCGTTCATGTGACCTTGAATCCGTGATCAACTTTAAGAGAATATTGCAAGGCTTTGAACTATTGTCTGGTCTTAGGATCAATTACGATAAATATACTCTTATGGTTTAAATTGTAATAAGGAGATGACAATGAATGCTTATAATTGTGATGTATGGACACTTATACGGATACGGGACACGACACGATACGAAATATGCGGACACACAAATTTTAAAATCTTATAAGATATGAGAACACGATGTATATATAAAACATGAATTTTTTAGATAAATTACAATAATATTTTGATATTTTATTGATATTAAAATATAAAATAATGTTTTAACTGTTTCTAACGTCTTCTTTTAATTATACAAAGTATTTAAAATATTTTTTTATTTTAATAAATAATAATATATATTATTTCTAAACTCATTTTAAGAATACATGTTAAGAACAAGGTTAGACATGCTGATATGTGATAGTAATTAGGTATGTTCAAGTGTGTTCGAAGAAGAATTTTTTTATTTTTTATTAAATCACGGTTGGACACAATAGACACGTGTGTCGGACGAATATCAATGAGTATCGTATTCAAAATGTGCCTAACCCATAGACACGATAACTTAGCAAAATATCCATATTTCATAGTTTATAATATGTTTGGGAGTGAACAAGTGAAATCATTCATTAAGTATTTAAGTATCCCACTTGGAGCTAATCCTAAAAGGGTGGATACATGGATCCAATTATAAAGAAAATTGAGAAAATATTAAAGGGTAGAAAGGGAGGTTCTTGTCTAAGGCGTAAAAGTTGGTGGTAATCAAATACGTGTTAAACAATTTATTAATGTACTATTTAAGTATCTTTGAGATGTCGAAATCGGTAGCAGCAAAGACTACATTTTTATAATTTAGGTTTTTTGGGAGAAAAATGATGAAAATAGAGGAATGACAATGGTAAAATTAAAAGTCGTTCAGAAACCTAAAAACCAAGGAGGGTTAGGAGTTGAAAGTTTTGAACTAAAGAATTTATGGTTTGTTGTTGTAATAATTTGTCGACGAAAGAGTTCTTGGATGATCAAGTGATACAGAGAAATGGTGGTATTTAGATCCAAAACCAGGTAGTGAGGAGATGATTAACACATTCAATGAGGGGATGCAATTGCTAGTTGAAAATGGGACTAGAACAAAATTCTAACATGTCTTATGGCAGCAAAAAAGAAGATTAAGGGAGAGATTCTTACGCTTTTCAAAATGGAAAAGTCTAGGGGGTCAGCAATTTTATTGTATTTTGGCCAGTATGTAACCAGCAGAGAAAGATGAGCCATTGGATGAAATCTCACACCAATCTCACACCATCAAATTATTGATGGCTAGTTGATGGCTACCAATCACAAATGTTGCTGGCTTCCTAGCATTGCTCTTTAAAAATTGCAACCGATATTAATGTTACAATTAATGAGTGCAGATTTTGGGATGGTGTATCATGAGTTTGGAGTTTGAGTTGGTGAAGACCGTTGAGGGAGTGCCAGGAAGGTGATCATGCTGATTTGTTAAATGTGATTGCAAAAGTTAGGATTAAACAACAAAAGAAGGATACGATGATCTGGAAGTTTGAGAAGAATGGAGAATATTTAACAAAGTCAATTTTGAGAAGGGTCTATCATTATAGGAAGTCGAGGATAGATTTAAACGTATGTAACTTTGTTCGAATTCTGTGGAAGAGCTTGGTGTTCCCTCGTGTGGAGGAGTTATTGGTATGGTTCATTATAATGAAAAAATTGAACACAACGAGTAAGTTAGTAAAGATTGGCATGATAAGAGCATCATATGTTAATTGTATTTTGTGCCGCAATGAGATTGAATCGGTCCATCACCTATTCTTCTTGTGCGTTGTCACATGGAAATTATGGGAGAAGGTTCTTGAGCATTGAGGTTGGGAGTGAGTTTAATCGAAAATGCCAAAAGATTGTTTTGAGGCTTGAATACATTGGAAAGAAAGGAGATCATCTGTAAGAGTGTCGAGAACATTTTTTGCAGTTCTTTGGTGCAATATTCAGAGGAGTGGACTCTAGTATTAAAAGGATGAAAAATTCTATGATAACATGGATAAATGCTGGAAAAGAATTCAAAACAACAGCATAGACAAAAACATGGATATAACAACAATATAGGTGTCATATAGTCTCTTGTTTTTTATCTTATTTCTTTATCTTCTTGTGATTCTACTATGGGTGCTGATGAGTATTTTGTTATGTTTTGGTGGGAGTTAATCTCCCTTTTGTTTAGTTGTTTTGATGTTGTACTTTGATTTTTTCATTTTTTTTGGAGATGTGTGAATTTATAATCATAATAAAAAAATATGCAGTTTTTTATGATTTTTTTATTTGGTAAATTAAGAATTTATTGTAAACTTAAGTTCTATTTCAAAATTTATTATTTTAAAATTTATTATTAGTTAATGAGTTATTACATATACAAAGTAATATTTGTGAATTCAAATTTTCAACACTTATTCAAGTGAACAATGAACTAATCATTTGATGAATAAAATGAATCTAAACATTAATTAAATATCTAAAATTATTTAACAATTGTAAATAAGTTTTACACGGTACTAATATATGTACATATAAAATTAATTAAATTTAAAATTTAATTATTTTTAATATTAAAAATAATAAAATCAATAAGTAATAATTTTACTTATTTTTAAAATATAACCATTATTCACTAATAATAATAATATATAGTTTGTGATTAAATTAAAAAATTTACATTAAAATCTTATTTTTAAAATTTTTTTCTCTTTAAATAGCGTAGTCTTATGATTTTTGAGTAAAATTTTAAAATTCTCTTGCTCTTATATTAAAATTGATTGAGCAAACATAATCTAGTATGAGATAAAATTCGTTTTTGAATTACATTCTTTATTATCATAACAAAAGAAATTATTATGGAAACTGTTTTTGTTAAAATATATTTAGAATTGTTTTATATTTTAGTATCATATTATTTTTGAAATCAAAGTAATATGACTAATATTGTTATTTGTTGAAACTTATCAATATATTTTGTCTATTCTTGAGTTGAAGTAGTTCTATTTGTACCTAAAAATGATTTCATATTGTTTTTGTTAGTTTAAACACCTACTAAAGTGGCTAAAGATAAGATGAATGCATAATTAAATCTACAATATGTTGTCTTAACTCTTGTGGAATGATAAAAAAGATTTACATCTAAAATTTTGAATTGACGAAATATTCTATTAAACAAAACGAATATACACCTAACACTTGATTGAATATTCCGTATAATTTAATTGAATATTCCATATAGTTTAACCAAATATTCTATTAATTTCAACGTTTTTGTTACGGTAGGAATTTAGTTACAAAATCTGATATGGTATACGAATTTAAGTGAAAAGAAAAAAAAATATATGAACCTAATTGAAAATTCGATAAAATTATAAGGACTAACTAAATAATTAAACAAAAAAAAATAATTTTTTATTTAAATTAAATAAATATAATATTTACAAAAATGAACAAATAGTGAGATAATTACAAAAATACATCCTCTGACACATCTCGGATGATGAAGGGATAATTATAAAATGGACATATCTCGGATGCTATGACCCTGTCTTGAGACCCCATCATAAAACGCGCATATATCTCGGATGATTTGTATCCGATATTAGCCCATATACATATTTCGGGTGCATTCAAAATGTGACTCGCCGTGACCCTATCACAGTATGAAATCACAACATCCGAAATATACCCATTTTATAATTACCCTCTCAACATCTAAAATGTGTCTCAAAATACATTTTTGTAATTATCTCACAATTTATTCATTTTTGTAAATATTATATTTATTTAATTAAATAAAAAATTCAATTTTTTTTGTTACAATAAAAACAGAAATAATATTGTTATTCAAGAATCGAATCGATTTTTTCATCTAATATAACCACTTTTCTTTTAAAAGGAAAATCATTTATCAATTCATTTATTCAAGTCAAATTAATTAATTAATTAATATAATTGATTAGTTATAATTAAATTAATATGATCAAATAAAATATTAAATAATTTAATATTTTTCAATGAAATTAATTTATAATAAAATAAGATTTTAGCTAATATATATCTTTAAGATACTAGTTAATATTATTATTAATAAAAAATTTAAATTTTTTATTTTTAATAAATATATAATAATTACATTAAAAATCAAACTTTGCATAATTTTTTATAAAAAAATTTAATTAGTAATTTTAATACATACTTTTAAACTAAAAGAATATATTAAAATTAAGTCTTAAGACACATGTTTGTTAAACATATAAAATAAATTAAGAAACATCTTAAAAAATATGTAAGGTGAGCTGTATTATTAATTGAAGAAACCAATTTTAATAATATATGAGTGTTGTAGTTAGCGAAAATTAGATTCGGAAAAGGCAATGATTTAGGAAGTAAGGATGAGATTTGAGAAGGAGAGAGGAAAAAGAGGAGGCGAATGCCAACTGTGAAATCAAAAGCAGTGTACAGGAACGCGAAGAAGAAACAAAGAAAGATCGATCAAGTGAGAATCCAAGATTCAATTTTGATTGATTGAGCTGCCGCAACACTCGCATTCGGGAAACCACACATACCAACCATATTCTTCTCTCTCCTCTTCCTCCATTCTCTCTTCTCCATTTTCTCTACTTTCTTTCTGTCTTTCTTTCTTTCTTTCTTTTTCCATTCGAATTCAGCAATGAGCAGCTCTCACGATCAACGGTCAAGATCTTCCAAGCCTCCCACCATCCACGGCTGTGCTCAGTCCGGTGACCTTGTTGGACTCCAGAGGCTACTTCGTCAAAACCCTTCTCTTCTCAATGAGAGAAACCCTGTTGTAAGATCTCACCCCTCTTTCCTATCATCTTTTTCAAATGTAGATATCTTTTCTTGTTTCTTTGAGTGAAATGGGGGTGATGTTATTTCAAATGCTTCTTTTCTTGGGGTTTCAGGATTTGGAATTGTGCCCATAACTCTGAGATCTGCTTACTTATCAATAATATAGAAGAAAGGACGATACAATTAGTAGGAGGTGTTAGGAAAAGATACCACCTTTCAATTGGTCTCGATTACTAGTCTAGCCGAATTTTCATTTTTAGTTACACTAGTTCCATTGCTGTTCCATGGATTGAAAGAAAAAATGAGATCCAAGCATAGTTCTTTTAGTTTCTGATTCCCTCGCCGCAATGGAAATTGCTTGGATGAGGGATTGGAAAAGGGGAAGCCTCTTTTAGGTTTGGCATGGAAAAGAGTGGCTTTTCGGCATCTCAATTGTTGTCATCTGTTGATATGGTCATTATTATTCTCATGATCCATTTCTCCAATTGCTTCCTTTTGAAGTGTTTAGTAATTAGATTTCGAAATGGTGGTTACTTCATCAATAGGCTTGTTGCTAGACTTTATACTGATATATTAATCTCTAGCCTTTTTCTTTATCATTGCATGTGATTTCGCATAAATTGGAGTTCTAATCTAACCTGATTTATGCAGATGGCTCAGACACCACTTCATGTTGCTGCCGGTCAAAATAGGGCTGACATAGTTAAATTTCTGCTCGAGTGGCAAGGACCAGATAAAGTTGAGTTGGAGGCGAAGAACATGGTAGGTACTTGTCACAATATTTTTGATTGAATTTTCTTGTTAGAATATGTATGATTCTCAACTTCTAGTAATAGCATTGTAGTTCTAAATACCTTTACTTTATCACCATTTTGCAGTATGGAGAAACTCCATTGCACATGGCAGCAAAAAATGGATGCAGCGAAGCCGCAAAGTTGCTTCTGGCCCACGGGGCTGTTGTTGAAGCCCAAGCAAATGTGAGCTTTTTTCCTTGCTTCATCTATCATTTACTCTAGAATTAAACTAAGCAAAAACCATTTATATGCTTTGTATGAAAGTTTGTTTACAATCTTTTTCTTTGCAGAATGGTATGACTCCTCTACACCTTGCTGTTTGGTACTCTCTACGAGCTGAAGAATTATTAACTGTGAAAACATTGCTTGACTACAATGCAGATTGCAGCGCTAAGGACAATGTACGAAACTTGAGCCCTGTTTTTCTATTACTTAAAATCAGTTTTAGTGAAATCATAATAGATTCTCAAAATTGAACCCTTGAATTTCAGGAGGGGATGAATCCTTTAAATCATCTTTCCCAAGGCCCTGGAAGTGAGAAACTTAGAGAACTACTAAAGCATGCAGAGGAAGAGCAGAGGAAGAGACGAGCGATTGAAGCATGCAGCGAAACCAAAGCTAAAATGGACGAGCTGGAAAAGGAATTAGCAAATATTGTGGGTCTAAATGACCTAAAAATTCAACTACGTAAATGGGCAAAGGGTATGCTTTTGGATGAGAGGCGTAGAGCTCTTGGTCTGCACGTTGGCACGCGAAGACCCCCACATATGGCCTTTCTTGGCAATCCTGGAACAGGTTATAACCGATAAGCTTGGCTTGCCCCCTTTTATTTTGCATACTGATTTCCTTTACTTTATGGATCATGTACTTTCCTTGTTATCTTTTATCTTTTCTAAAAAATAAAATTAACCAACTGTCTTCTCTATTTGATAGGTAAAACTATGGTAGCACGGGTCCTTGGAAGATTACTCCATATGGTGGGAATTCTACCTACCAATAAAGTGACAGAAGTACAACGAACTGATTTAGTTGGTGAATTTGTCGGCCATACTGGTCCAAAAACCAGGAGGAAGGTATGCCATTGCCTTTGAAATCTTTCCTGTTCCACATCTTCTTTGCCTTTTGAGAACCAGTCATTGAGTGCTTTGCTTAATGAGTTAAACTCTGTATGCAGATCCAAGAAGCGGAGGGGGGAATTCTCTTTGTCGATGAGGCATATAGACTAATACCAATGCAGAAGGCAGATGATAAGGACTATGGTTTAGAAGCCTTAGAGGAGATTATGTCTGTCATGGACAGTGGAAAAATCGTAGTTATATTCGCAGGGTACAGCGAACCGATGAAAAGAGTTATAGCTTCAAATGAAGGTTTTTGCAGACGGGTTACCAAGTTTTTCAATTTTGTTGATTTCAACTCAAAAGAACTAGCGCAAATTCTTCACATCAAGATGCATAACTTAGCCGAAGATAGTTTACTATACGGATTCAAGTTGCATCCTTCTTGCAGTATACAAGCTATAGCAGAATTGATCGAAAAGGTAACGACTGAAAAGCAGCGAAAAGAGACGAATGGTGGTATGGTAGACACCATGTTGGTTAATGCTAGAGAGAATTTGGACTTGAGGCTTAGCTTCGATTGTATAGATACAGAAGAACTTCTTACCATCACATTGGTAGATTTAGAAGCAGGCCTTAGGCTATTATCAGTGTCTCAGTAAACCATTCTTTTGGCATTCCGAATAGACATTTAAAGTGATCCTTTTCAGCTTGCCTCCATGTTCATTGTTGAGTACATTGCAAGTTTGAAGCTGCAAAATGAAGGAGGAGGCTGACATGATTTAAGTTTGCCACAATAGGTGGATCCCCATTTTTTCCCCCCTGGAAATTGTTTTGTCATATATTTGTTATTTTTTCTTATTTGGTAATGTTATAATAGGCTACATTTATGCAATGCTATTATTTTTAGTTTTTTATAGTTATATTCTTTGTATTTTATTCATTTTTTCTTCCAGTTTGTTGCTTTCTGAACCATTGGTGCTCTGTTAAATAATTGATCAATATTTTTTATTTGTTTGAGACCTTATGTATGGTATTGTGCAAATGACCATATTTTTTAAACTGGATAACGTGAGTTGAAATGGATAACTTTGTGTGTTGAAATGGACTGTAGATTTTTCTGATAACTCTATCATATTCTTAAAATGTTAAAAATGATTTGTTACAACTTATTTGTAACATCATTTCAATTTAACAATGTTAGAGAATGTATATAGTATAATGGTCAAATAGATAATGTGTGTAATTTTGATAAATTTTAAAGAATACCATATTATTCTATTCTATTCTATTTATTCTCGAAAAAAAAAAATAAAACAAATTTTAGAGATATTTGACCAAATTTTCTAAGGATATCTAATATGCTTGTATTTAGTGACATTTTATTTCAGAAGGCAAGTACCTAAGAAAAGAAATAAAGATCCAAATCTTCACGCATGTAATGTAAAAATTGCCGTAATGAGAATCATTGATATTCAATTTTTGGGAATTCATGCGCAGGACATGTAATATTAATCAAACTTCCATCATGAAAATCAAGAACTCAAAAACATTACTACTAACCAGACTTTAATCATAACAAACAGGTGTAATGTCAATCAACTACTTGTCGATTGTCGTTTCTAAGTTAGAATAGTTTTAGGAACATGATCTATAGCTTGCTCATTACGTAAAAGTCAATAATAACAATAATAATAATAATACATCTAATAACAAACACTCCAAAGAAAAACCATGCTGAAGAGATTCTAACCCACAAGCAAACCCAACAAAAGAAAAAAAAATCAATAAGGCAGAAATAAAAATAGAATTACACTATTATTCATTATTAAATTTTAGGTTCGAATGTCTTTCTATTTCCTGAAAATATAGTGTACTAAAAAAAAGGGACATTTATCATTTGTACAACTGTATATGTTTGTAGTTTTAGATTATGTTTTAAAGGATAAAAGATGTTCTACCAAAAATTTTGAGTTGATATTTAAATTGTTGTCAACGAATTTTAAATTTTTTAATAAATTTGTTAATTTTTTTAAAATGATTTCTATTGGATATTTGGTTCTTTTATCGATTTCAATTAAAGTTTTAATATATTTGTTAAACAAATAAATTTTTAATAAATTTTATTATAAGATAATTAAGATAAAAAAATAACAATTAAAAATATACCATTTTAACAGCTAAAATTAATCTAACAACTAATAATTGAAAGTGAATTATTCAAATTATCCTCTAAAGTTTTGTTAGAATTTAAAAATAAAAGACAAATTTAGATAATTCAACTCATAAATATGTAAAATACCATTTTCCTTAATATTCTATCATAAGATACATGAGTTAAGGTTGAACAGCATAGCAACTCACCAACTCTAAACCAAAGTATCAGTGTTACTCAAAACTGAACCATAACCATAACCATAACCATAACCGCAACCAGAACAAAAATCTAAGGGTTCGTTTTTACACCTGGTTATCCAAACACCCCAATCTCTCTCTCTGTCTGTCTCTGGTGATAGAAGAGAGAAGCATGGTGCTAACTTCAATCTCCATAATCTCTTCTTCACCTTCACTGCCTTCAAACTCGGATTCACCTTCCACTTCCACTCCCACCCGAACAAGACCCTTCCGCTCCTCTTTCAAACAACAGAGTCTTATTTGGTTCCCAACAAGAAAACCCTTTTCATCATTCTCTTCCACCTTCCCAGTCTCTTCCTCCGCCTCTGCTTCAAGCCAAGTCCTCCACGAAGATGGGTCACCGGAACAGTTCCTAAACAACAATTCCATCGCGGATTTCATGAGGTTCAAGCGTGGTGTTGATGGTGGCAGTGGTGAGCTTCAAACAGCTGTTGTCAGCTACAGAAAGAAGTTCCCTTGGAACCTCTTGCGCCCTTTCCTTCAGGTGCTTCCACCTTTCAACCTTCATTCTTTTCCCTCTTGGGGTGTCCAAAGTTTGCATCTTTATCGCTTTCTCTCAATTGGGTTTTCTGTGTTTCTTTTGGTGTAGGTTGATTTGGTTTCCACAATTCACATCGCTGATGAAGAGTACGTGTTGCCTTCTTTTCATATTCTTCTTTTGTGATTTTGATAATTATCAGCAACAGCTTATAATGGCGGTTTTAGTTGTTGCTAGGAATGAAGATTTGGAAAGGGAAGTGGGAAAATTAGGGTGGTTCTGTTGATGATAAGGCATTAGGGCAACTGAGGAAGATTGAGATTGGAACTTTTGCTCTGTGAATGCCAATGTGAACTAATCTTATGTTTGGAATTGAATTTGATGTTAATTTACACTTTTAGCAAAATTGCTTAACTCTTACAATTACTAACTCAATCTTTATTAGCATATAATTAGATGACAAAACCAAGCTATCTGTGCTGAAAAAGTACTAACTTAAGCTTATAGGTTATTGACTAGTTCAAAATGTTGCTAGAGTCTGGATGCTGTTTTCTTTTCACCCAAATATGTTAATTTCTAAAAGTTTGATGAACAAAATATCATGTTACTGGAAAAGAATCGATCTTCCTGATCCATTGGTACAACATGATACTCAATTGTATTGGAGATAGAGTGTGATTGAAGGATACATTTTGTACCTTAAGGTGTATCACAAAACAACATGACAAGATTACTTGCTGCATGCATTTGAGTGGTAGTATGGAGCATTGCTACTTTTATGCAAATGATAATTGCAAGTGATTCATTGAACTGACTTAATTTGTTATGATTGTAAGGTATTTTCTGGCCCTCCAGAAGGAACTTGAATCATATGATTGTGTCCTCTATGAAATGGTGACTAGCAGGGAAGCTTTAGAGAACAGAAGAAACCCTACTGCTTCAAAAAGGTTAAGAAGTTCACGCAGGGGTTTTAACATTTTGGGATGCATCCAACGCCAAATGGCTCGAATCCTTACGCTTGATTTTCAATTAGACTGCCTCAATTACCAGGCTGCCAATTGGTACCATGCAGATCTTGATTATGAGACCTTCAAATTACTTCAGGTCTTAAGCTGCTAATTTTTATTGCTCAATTCAATGCCATATACACATTTTGAGGGCTGATCTGAAGGATTCTGTACACTGCAATTGGTGCTTTGTATATATTTGTTGATATGATTTTTCTTCCTGTTAATTTTCAGTTAGAAAAAGGTGAAAGCTTATTTTCTTTTGCAAGAGACATGACCCTCAAATCTACAAAGGCAATATTGCAGCCTTCTATCCCGGAAGATCTCGACCCATTGAGATCCAAGCTTTTATGGGCTTCACGTGTACTTCCGATGCCACTTGTTGGCCTTCTCATCATTGGAGGCGTTTGTGCTGATGTAGGAAGTCAAGCATCAGATTATCCCGAAATCGAGGCATTGTCAAGGCTTGACTTTGGTGCTGCAATGAAGGTCTTCCTTGCAAAGAGACTAACATCTGAGTAAGTTTCTGTCATTTATTTCTTTTGTTCCATCTCTCTTTTCAATCTTGCTCTTGTAGGTTTCTAAATTTCTAGCATACTCTTTATTTTCTGTGCTGATCATCCCAAATCTTGCACCAGTACATGAGTGCATGTATATATGAACAACAAATACGCCTTGTCTTGCTAAGTGAGATAGATATTCTATGATAAGATTCAACGAAGTTTTATATTGGTGGTCAAGTTTTGTTCACAAAATGCAACCGTCATCTGTTATCTGAGCTTAAAACTGTTGTTTGTGTAGGTTCACACAGGTGACAGCAGATGTGGAGGAGAAATCAGTCATAATTGGTGAGCGAAACAAGGTCGCAGTAGATACCCTTAGAGCCGCAATGGATGAGGGACACAATAGGATCGCAATTCTTTATGGAGGCGGTCACATGCCGGATTTAGGGAGGAGACTAAGGGAAGAGTTTGATTTAGTGCCATCTAGTGTGCAATGGATAACAGCATGGTCCATAAGGAAAAGGGACCTAAACACTAGTTCATTTCCATTTCTGAAGGCAATGGCAGAAGCCTCAGGCTGGCCGTTGAACCGCTATCAGACGTTGGCATTGCTCATCTTTTCATCAGTGTTAGCATTGGATCTGTGGTTTTGGGAGCTATTCTTTGGCACTGCAGTGAATTGGGTTGCTGAAACTGGCTCTGAAATACTGAGGTACATTGATAGTTCACAGCTCATATGATTTATCGTTGGACTAAAAAATGTTCATACTAATAACTCATTTGAATGAAGAAATGTTTCTTTCAGCAGTGTAAATATGATAAAGCTTTGTTGTTAGCATATGATTCAATTGTTTTGTATTCAATGAACTTTGGCCGCATGACTTAAATTAATTGCAAGAACACCAAATTCATGTAGTGTGAATTTTGTGTTTCAGATATTCATAACTTTTGATGCTAACCTCATTGCATCTTGTTTGATTCTTATCCCAAAATATATTCTCCTTAATGTCTTTTTTTGGCAAAGGAAAGAAATAAAGAGGAAAAAGAGGAAGAGTTTTATGGGCTCATTGGTAACTTCTGAATGAAAGGAAATAGGCAGAAAATATATAGAATAAAAATTAATGAAAAAGTGAGAGGAAAGCAAAAATTGATGTTGAAAAATTATAATTTCATCCATGTATAATATAGATTATTTTATCCATAATACGAAGGAATTTTGAAGAATTAGTTATAAATAAGATAAATATTTTAAATTTGAGAACTGTAAATATATATGGGTATATACTATATACAAATAAGATTGAATTGTTTTTTTTTTCTTTTTCCGTGTGGTTGGTCTCAAATTACACCAATGTAACTTGGGATCTAAAAAAACGGTAACAAATGAAATGCTGTTTTTTTATTTTTATTTTTTTGAAAAAACGTATTGGTCAAACTTTTAATTACTAAATTATATTACTTTTTTTTTTAAACTGACTCTTTAAGTTGAATTTACTTCTTAAGATAATTATTAAATTTTATTGAATTTCTATAAATTGAAAAAACAAAAATACCCTTGATTAGTAATAACACATGTTCTTTCCATGATTTGAAATATAGGAAGCCAATGAAGTATCTGTATAATGGGGGATTTAGGAATGTTTAATTTAGTAGGATATCAGATATTTATTATTCCTAGTATTGAGGTACTCAGGTACTCAGATGGTTATTCTGAATAGTATGTGTGTATTGTATTTGAGAAATTAATAGTATTTTATCCTAGATGTTCATTTTTTAACTCATATTGGACCAAATAAATAACCCATTATACACATTGTACAAATACTCCATTAGCTCCCTAGCGGAATTCATTTATAAATACATGGAGAGTATAATAAGTACAAAATAATTAATAAGTTATTGAAATTAAAAAATATAATTAAAAAAATAAAAAGAACATTTATTATGAAAAGGAATTTTTTAATAAATAAATTAAATTTTATATTTACATTTATATGTATTTTACAAAATATCTATATTTTGACATTCTATTATTCTTTAAACATTTAAATTAACGTATGTATTTGTGCAATGCATGAAAAATGTCTATTTCTTTATATTTGTATCTAAAATATCAATTTAAAATAAGTTATTCATGAATATATTTATATATAAAATAACTTCATATATTATTGTTATTTATACTAATACCAAACAATCTATAAAATAAAAAAATTTACAAAGTATTTATATTTAATAAAAAAAGGTGTAGTATACAGTAAACA
>NC_029776.3:89857860-89881031 GCF_000817695.3 Arachis duranensis
CAAGATAATTATTAAAAAGATATAATATAAAATATTATAATTATTGATAATTTTTATTATAATTAATTATTAAATATTAACAAATATAATTATTCAATAATAATATATATATTTTTTTAAAATAGCATCAACATGAACATGCATAACAACATACTTGACTCTAGAACTTACGTTCATGAATAATAAACGAAACAATAATATATATAACATTTACAGAAATATAAAAAAAACGTAATGATTTTTAAAAGAATATATAATAAAATATTAAAATTATTGATTCATGAAAATATAAGAAAGAATCATAATAATTACTAAAAAGATATGAAATAAAATATTAGAGTTATTAATAATTTTTAACATAATTAATTATTAAATATTAATTTGTTTATGATTGATTACATAATACTTTTATAAAAAAATGGTTAAGATCGAAAAAAGAGATATCAAAATTGGCACTAGAATGCGTCACGTTAACATGTTTGGCGTCAGAATGTAATTTATTGTAGAATTAGAATTGTTCATACCCTGATCCAAATCATAAGCCAGGCCCAAATTAAACTAAAAGGCCCAATCTAAAAAATTGACATTCACCGCCTATTTGACCTCTTTAAAGAGGTTGGAGTCAACATAAGCAGATACTTAACACTTATCTAAGTGAATAACTGCCTCCATAAATCTCTCTCCCACTTCTAAAAGGGAGATCTCAACAACCCTAAGATAGAGGGATGGTTATCTACCATCAGAAGTGGAACTACTTCAGCGGTAATTATTGGCTCGTCTCTTATAAATACCTTGACACACTCAGGTATATCTAAGTTCCAATACACTTAAACCTGCTTAACCCCTTGCTGACTTAGGCATCAGAGTGTCTTGCAGGTACCACCCCCCACCTTTTCAAACACAACTCGGACGGCGGCTTTCTGACGCAAGACAAGTCGGAGACCACTCCATTGAATGTTTGGGCCTTGTAAGCAAGCCCAACCCACATCCGGTTTCAGGTAAACTCCGGAACATTGACGCTGTTGCCGAGGACTCGGAGATCAACGCATAATGGCGGACGACTAGCACGAAGACGGACACACTGCATCTGATTCCAATCAAGAGCATCAGGACGCGGTCAATAACGACCAAGCAATAATACATCTACCAGGAGCGGAGGGATCCGTGGTGAACGTCCCTCGAATACCTAGGGATCAAAGAAAGTTTCCTCTAAGGTCCATCAGCCTGGAAAGGAGGAGCAACCTCATTCCACCGACCTCATAGGGCTACTACATGGCCACCAAGGTCGACTCGAGCAATTAGAACAAGAGCTGGAACGACAGCGTGAAGCAAAGAGAAGCCTAAGGAGAGAAAACGAGCGACGAAGAGAGCTTGAAGAAAAGCTCTCGAGGCTGGAATCCAATCTTCGAAATAAGGATTCTCACGCAGATCGAGAGGACTCCTCATTGGGGGAAGATGACCCATGCACTGAGGATATCATGAGGGCTAAAGTTCCTAGAAACTTTAAAAGCCCTGATATAGATTTGTATGACAGGACGACTGACCCGAAGCATCACCTTAGTAATTTCAAAAGTTGGATGTATTTGGCCGACGCCTTCGACACTACCCGCTAAAAAGCCTTCTCGATGACTTTAACAAAGGCGGCCATGAAGTGGTTCAACGATCTCCTCCCAGGTTGGTCACTAGCTTTGACGACCTCTCGCGTAAGTTTCTTACGCGATTTTCAATTTAAAAAGACAAGGTTAAGCATGCTCCTAGCCTACTGGGGGTAAAATAGGAGGTCAGAGAACCTCCTGAGAGACTACATGGAAAGGTTCAATAAGGCATGCTTAGAAATGAAAGACCTGCCTAGTGAGGCAGTAATAATGGGTCTCGTTAATGGACTGGGAGAAGGACCCTTCTCCAGTCCATCTCAAAGAGACACCCAACTTCTTTGAACGATGTATAAGAATGAGTCGAGAAGTACATCAACATGAAGGAAAACGCCAGATTACGAGAACCAAGTTGGCAACTGGGCACCCTCACCAGTCAAAAGAAAAGGAGAGAGCCCAAGAGAAAAAAAGAAGTCGGATCTGAAAATTCTAGAAGATACCACTCTTATACTCCTCTATGAGTTTCCCTAGTCGACATCTACAGGGAAATTTTGCATACCGAGAAGCTTCCTCCCCCACGTCCAATAAAAAGTAAAAAGGGGGGAAGTCCTAATGAGTATTGCGAGTACTATAAGCTTTATGGACACTCCACAAATGATTGTTACGGCCTTAAAATGTGATAGAAAAGCTGGCTAGAGAAAGTCGGCTGGATAGATATCCAATGGAAAGGTCGGACACTCATGGGAAGAGAAAGAGAGATGACAAAAGTCACGAGCGGAGAGGCCCACCCCAGCAAACTCCAGAGCAACATATACATATGATATCTGGAGGATTTGTTGGAGGGGGGCTGACCAAGTCATCTCGAAAAAGACATTTCAAAGAAGTCTATTAAGTCGGTAGTGATGGTCTTGACCTTCCAACGATCTCTTTCACCAAAGAGAAGGGACACAGAATCATACCCAAACATGATGACCCGGTGGTAATCACCATGATCCTTGCAAACACTCACCTACACAGAACCCTGATAGATCAAGGGAGCTCAGCCCACATATTGTTCAAGCTAAGCCAGCCTTTGATAAGTTGGGATTAGAGGAAAAGGAGCTAAGAGCCTACCCCGAACACACTTTTTGGGTTAGGAAACACTCCTATCAAACCCCTAGGTCCCACAATTCAAACAACATATCATCCTCTGGTGGCCTTTGAATTTTCATCCACAAATTTTATCTTGTTCTTGGATTTCAATGCTCTCCACATGTCTCCCATTTTTTAAAATTATTTCCTACCAAAGCAATGAACCGTAACTATGGCTGATCCTAAATTTCTCCAGGATGTAAAAAATAAGAACTCACTAGGTCTAAAGCTGGATTTTTTTAGCTTTATTTGTATTTTGACTTATTCATCATATTAATTTAATTCACCAACACAACTAGTGCTTGTGTATCTATTGAAGAAAATAACAAATTTGTTTCAAGTTTCCTCACTTCTTGATTACAAAACCTAATTTGAGATTTGAATCAATGAACCATGTTAATGCAGATTCAAAAACTTCTTCTCTCGATCTCGCAACCTAATTTGAGATTTGAATCAATGAACCTTGTTGATACAGATTTAAAAACTTCTTTTCTCGATCGCGTTAATAAAAAATGTTTGTCTATACTGAATCGGTGCAAGACAACACAAATTTCATCAATCTCTATCGATTAAGTTCAAAAAAAGAGGTCAAGGATTAGATGAGAAGAATGAAGAAAAGAGAATTCACAAAAAGAGGAGGAAAAAATCAAAGAATTGTGTAATGAGTTTCTTTTGAAGTTCCTTAACCATTTACTATAATTTTTATTTCCACGCTCATCACACCATATTAAAATTGGTGAATTTAAGAAAAAATGAAGGAAAAAATCTCACGAAGTTTAATGTAAAAGAGAGTGTATACTTTTATCGTAATTCTATCACTCTTATGTTCATTTTTTTATTGCAAAAAATAGTTATAATATTATATTTCTCAACTATAAATAATAGCTATTAAACTAAGTTACACAACAAATTATTTAGTCAGTATTCTAACAAACTAATTCACTAATTATTCACTAATAAAATTTGTTTACATCAATATTTCTTAACTAATTAGCTTATACTATTATACATAATTAATTGGCTCATGTAACATATATAAATATATCTTTGACTATACTAATATTCTTATGCATTATTTCATTTTCCATCTTCACCTATATCTGTGTTTTAAGTAGATTAGAATTTTCAGAGCAACGCACATCTTCGATAGGTACACTATTTAAACTGGTTATATTGACAGAGTAATGGTGTATTCAGGTGCATTCAGTTAAAGTCAGTTGGTCAGTTAGAGATTGCAGTTATAAGTGCCAGGCTGGACTTCAGTTAGTTAGTTTCATTCTGCTAGCTTTTCCAATCAGTTAGTTAAACACCCCTTCCAACTGTTCCTATATATATAGACTATACTGTCAAGTCAAGTGTGATGAATCATTAACAGAATACAACAGAAACTTACTCCACTCTTCTCTCAACTCTTCTCTCTTCTTTCTCTCCTTCTTCTCTACTAAGGCCTGGTACCTTTCATGGTATCAGAGCTTCACAGAATCTGCAATCATGGCTGAAGAACAAGCAACACTAGCTGCGCCACAACAAAACTTCACATCCTCTTTGATCTCGATGAAGCTCGATGAGGACAATTTTCTACAATGGAAAGACCAAGCCGAATCTACGGTTGAAGGACACAATCTGTTGCATTACATAATTGGAGAAAGGATACCAACACGATTCAAGGAAAATGGTGAAGTAAATCCTGAATTCTCAGTCTGGAAGAGGCAAGATGCTCTGTTGAAATCATGAATCTTGGCCTCCATGACAAAGTCCTTCACCACCAGAATGGTTGGGTGTGTGTATGCGTATGAATTATGGAAACGTCTAGACGATCATTTCACTTCTCAGATCAAAGCAAAGATTATACAATTGAAGCACAAACTCAGCACTATCAAGATTGGGAGTTCTGTGAATGAGTATGTACTTGCCTTAAAAAGCACCATAGACGCGTTAGCATCGGTTGGAGAACCAATGAGAGAGAGCGACCATGTCAATGCAATTTTAAATGGCCTAATAGAGGAATATGGATTTGTAATCACTTCAGTAGTTGCAAGACCAGTAAGTATCACAGTTGGTGAGCTCGAAGCACTTCTTCTAACACACAAAAGCATGCTTGAAAGGTTCAGAAAACCAGAATCTTTTGTCCAGGCCAATCTTGCTCACACAAGAGGTGGAGGATTCAGAGGAGGCTTCAGGGGTGGAAGATCAGGTAGAGGAGGAATATTTTCATACAATGACTACAATAGGATCGATTCAGGACAAGGACGATTTCAGAATAGCAATTTTCAAGGCAATCAAAGTAATTCAAGATCTGCTGCTCAGTATAGTGACAACACAAGATTTACACAAAGAGGCTACAATGAAAATTCAAGATTGGTGCAAAATGATGATATGAACAATAGAAAAATGGTGAACGGTGAGAGGCCTGTGTGTCAAGTATGTGATAAGATTGGTCACACTGCTAATAATTGCTGGTACAGATATGAGAAAGATAACAGGTATGGAAGAGCTAATTCAAGATCTGAGCCCAATTCACAAAACTTACAAGCGAGCTCTCAACCTCAGGCACTGCTAGCAACTCCTTCTACTATCCAAGATCCAAACTGGTACCTGGACTCGGGGGCTACTCATCACATGACTTCAGATCAGCAAAATCTGATGGAAGGATAAGTCTATGAAGGGACAGATCAAGTGATTGTAGGAAATGGGCCAGATTTGCAAATTAATCTTGTTGAAAAATCTCTTTTTAAATCTGATTTGAGCAATAGGGATTTTATTCTGCAAAAATTATTGCATGTGCCTGACATCACTAAAAATTTGTTGAGTGTATACCAATTCTGCTGTGACAATGTAGTATACTTTGAGTTTCAATCTGATAAATGTTGTGTCAGATCCCAAGGAACCAGGGAAGTAGTAATCTAGGGAGATGTTGAAAATGGAATGTACAAATTCCTTCATTTCACACCAGCAACCAAATCTGCCTATGTCTCAACTTTGTGCAACAAGGATAGCTTCTTGCTTTGGCACAATAGGTTGGGGCATCCCTCCAATAGTGTAGTAGCCACTGTTCTGAAATCTTGTAATAGCAATGTTCAATTTGATTCCAATAAGTCAGTATGTGAAGCCTATTGTGCAGGAAAATCCCATCAATTGTCCTTTCCTATTTTTGATTCTGTGTACACAGCTCCACTTCAACTTGTGTATTCTGACATTTAAGGCCCTGCCCCTACACCTGACACTAATGAAAACTTCTATTTTTTTTGTTCATTGATGTATTTTCTAAATTTTCTTGGTTGTACCTTATCAAGGCAAGGTCTCAACTCAAATCAGTATTTACCTCTTTCCAACGTATGGTTGAATTGCAATTAGATACTAAGCTAAAAATATTACAAACTGATAATGCTGCTGAATACACAGTTTAGAAAAAGAATTACAGGCATGGGGCATCATACACAGGTTCTCATGTCCTTACATACATCAACAGAATGGTAGTGTTGAAAGGAAAAACAGACATGTAGTAGAGAAAGGATTATCAATGCTGGCTGGAGCTGGCATATCTACCAAATACTGGGAAGATGCCTTCTCTTCAGCAGCAAATCTCATCAACCAACTCCCTACACCAACACTGGACAATGAATCACCTATGGAGAAGCTCTTTGGAAAGAGGCCGAATTATGACAGCTTAAGAGTGTTTGGCTGTCTGCGTTTCCCTCATCTAAGGCCCTACAACAAGCACAAGTTAGATTTTTGCTCTGCTCCCTTTGTGTTCATAGGATACAACTCAGCACATAAGGGCTACAAATGCCTTACATAAAGTGGCAAAATAGTGGTGACCAGAGATGTAGTCTTTGATGAAAACAGATTCCTTTTCAAAGAGGGAAATTTTCTGATCAGCAAGCTAGAAAATGAGAATCCAGACACCACTCAACATGCTACACCAAGAATATCTCTGCTGCCAAGTCTCATACCTCAACTGAATCCTCCAACCTCACCTCAGCCAACCACAACAAACACTAGCACATCTTCAACTTCAGCTCTATCGCCTAACACATCACCTATAAATCCCACACCACCACCTGAAATCTCTCACCACCAGCCAGTAACACAACCTATAGCACCATCTAGTCTTGCAATTTCAATTCCCATCTCTGACCTAGAAGTTGTCCTACCAGCACTACCAGATGATGCTGTTCAAACAAGACACTACAGTGTACATCCTATAATCACAATAAGTAAGAATGGCATTTTCAAGCCAAAATCCCTCCAAGCCACTATTGAGCCTAGAAATGTCAAAGAAGCATTAGCTCAGCTTGAGTGGAAGAAAGCTATGGATAGTGAGTATTAAGCTCTAATGAAGAATCACACATGAAAACTGGTACCACTGCCACAAGAGAGAGAAGCCATTGAAAGCAAATGGGTGTTTAGAGCCAAGTACAATGCTGATGGCTCATTGCAGAAGTACAAGGCTAGGTTAGTTGCACAAGGGTTCTTCCAAAGGCCTGGGTTTGATTTTAATGAAATGTATAGCCTAGTAGTAAAGTCAACCTCAATAAGAGTAATTCTCACAGTAACATTGTCAAATGGGTGGAATATTAGGCAACTAAATGTCAATAATGCATTTCTTCATGGAGACTTAAGTGAAGATGTCTATATGAGGCAGCCTCAAGGATATGTCATGGGAGATGGCAGCCTAGTTTGCAAACTCACCAAGGCACTGTATGGGCTAAAACAAGCACACAGGGTCTGGTATCACAAACTTTGCACAGCGTTTCATCATTTGGGTTTCACTGCTACAAAGTCAGATGTTTCAGTGTTTTCCAGGTTTACAAGAGGAGCTAGCCTATTTGTTCTGGTGTACGTTGATGATATTATACTGACAGGAAGTCCAAAAGAAGAAATCAGCCAAGTAATTCAATAGTTAAACAACAAATTTACCCTCAAAGACATCAGTGATCTACACTACTTCCTGGGATACAGGTCTCGAAAACTTCCAATGGTGGACTACTGCTCACTCAAGAAAAATATGTGAAGGACTTGCTCGTCAAGGCTAGAATGGTAGGATGCAAGCCTTGCAAAATCCCTTTACCCTCATCAGTCAGAATCTCAAAATTTGGAGGGGCCAACTTTGAAGATCCCAAACTATACAGGTCTGTAGTTGGAAGCCTACAATATCTGACCATTACAAGGCCAGAATTGGCCTATGCTGTGAGTAAAGTGTCACAATTCCTCCATAACCCTTTAATTGAGCATTGGAAGCTGGTTAAGAGAATTCTTAGGTACACTAGTGGGACTTGCAACTATGGACTGCACTTTGCACCAGCATAACAACATGCAATTCACTGCCTATAATGACCAGGAAGTCTACAGGAGGCTTTTGTGTGTTCTTAGGCAAAAATCTCATTTCATGGAGTGCAAAGAAGCAGACTGTTGTGGCAAGGTCTAGCACTGAGGCTGAGTATAAAGCCTTGGCATATTTGGTAGCTAAACTAATATGGCTCAAAAATCTGATGATTGAATTAAGAGTTGATGTTCTAGGTCCTCCCCGATGTATTGTGATAATGTCAGTGCAGTGTTACTGGCAGCAAACCCCATTTTACACTCAAAGTCAAAGCACTTTGAAACTTATCTCCACTTTGTTCGAGATAATGTAACAAAGAAAATAGTAAATGTTAGTCACATCCCTGGTTCAATACAAGCAGCATATGTGTTTACAAAAGCTCTCCCGCATTCTTGCATTCTTGTAACACGAAACGGGCCAAGTAGTGAAGAAAGAAGATTGAAGTCAGAAGAGTTAGAAACTGAGAGCCATGAGGAGAAGAATTTCAAGTATGAAGAAGACTCAAAACTGGTGGAAGAAGTAGAAGAATCTCAAAGCAGGGACAATGACAGAGTAATGGTGCATTCAGGCAGTTAAGGCTTCTGCTGTGCATTCAGTTAAAGTCAGTTGGTCAGTTAGATATTGCAGTTATGAGTGACAGGCTGGACTTCAGTTAATTAGTTTCATCCTGTTAGCTTTTTCAATCAGTTAGTTAAACACCCCTTCCAACTGTTCTTATATATATATACTATACTGTAAAGCAAGTATGATGAATCATTAACAGAATACAACAGAAATTTACTCTACTCTTCTCTCAACTCTTCTCTCTTCTTTCTCTTCTTCTTCTCTAGTAAATATTTTAATATATATTTTATATTAATAACTAATTTTAGTAACTAATTTTAATATATATGTAGTTTAATTGTATTTGTAAACTTATATTGTGTGTATGTAGTTTTTTTCTGTCAAAAAAAAAAAATTCAACAGAGGAACTCGTTTCCTTTTTCGTTTTTAGTTCAATCATTTTAAGAGGGGCCAGTAGAGAAAAAGAATTTGTGGAAAATAATGAGAGGTTGGGAATGTGGGACACTCTTTGCCTTCTTTTCTCAACTATTATTTTAGCATGTGTTGTGTTGTGTGTCACAAATCAAAATGTGATGCATATATAGTCATAGAAATATCACAAAGAATTGGTCACAACTTACAAGTAGGACCTAGTGTTCAATTTGATCACGTTAATTAACTCTTAAGAAGAGAGGATCTTCTTTAATGCGGTATATATAAATGATAAAAATGGTGTTTATATGGAAGTGAAGAAATGGAGCTATATCTTAATTTCTAGTAGCAAAAGGCCAGATAAGAACGAGTTGATTGAAGCTAGGCTTTCTTTGGTTGATTTATTTTTCTATGAAATAAGTGGAACATATTATAACCAGTAAAGAAAAAAAAAGGGGGGAATATCCTTTTCTGAGATTTGTGTCCACATTTTGCATTCGGTTTATGAAATTTTGAGAAAGTCTTTAAGGTAGTATTTTTATTAAAATTTAATTATTATTTAATAAAAAAAAAATTTTATACCATTAAATATAATTTTATATTAAAAATTAATAATAATTAATTGATGATTACAAATTATAAATTTATTAAGTGCCTAACACTCTTCATGAAATTTTTATGCTATCCGTTTCTTTTCATATTTCCATACTAATATATTAAAATAATTACGCTTGCATTATATAGATAAGTATTTATCGGCTGCATAAGATAAACGAACCAATAATATAATAGTATTTAATTCGTATTGTTTCTATACCTGTGAATTTGCTTCGACATTTCGCTATCAAACTTTATAAATAATAATTTTTTTTGGTTAACAAATATTCAAATAATAAATATTTTACTTAGATGGATTGTAGTCGTTAGACAAATTGGCAAGAACCTAAGCTTGTACCAAAAGAAAAAAAAAGAAAAAAAGGATAAAATATCTTGATGCCATCATGGATAGACAGCTCACATGTGATTTGGAATATAATTTAACGTTCTATTCTTCAGAAACTGCATAAATTATTGATACAATTGTCCAAGAGTAAACTAGTGATGATAATTTTAAAAGTAAAAGATGTAAATTAACTTGGTATTTGTTAAATATTGACTTATTTCGACAAAATTATTATTTAAAATAAGTTGTTCATTAAGTATTTTTATTGAATATTTTAAATAATTTTACAATCTTTAATAAAAATTGAGTTAATTTATATTTTTATGGTCGAAATAGTAATTTATGGTCGAAATTATTATAGAATTTATGTATCTCAAAATAAAAGTCACACTATATCTCATATTAATAAAATAACAATAGCAAACAAATATATAGAAAATGAGTCATATTATTATGGATTGGAATTACTCTATTTAAAGTCATTTTCTGATCAGGCCCCTTATGTAAACCCACATGTTAATCATTGATAATTACTTCTCAGCCAAATACAATTTTAGACGCGTGGATCCAGATCGCTTAGTATTTTACTATTTTCTTGTTTCGTCATGCTCTTATATTATCATATCATCGTGTGCCATCCATGTATTACTATTATATTATACCATGTTCAAAAGATTTGGTCAACAGAAGATGGTTTAGCCTTTCCAATAATCCTTGTTGGCAATCATTTTTTATAATTAATAATCAGGATAACAATAAAAGGCATGAGACTTGCAAGTTAAAGCCACATTTAGCTCAGCATTAATATACATATTAATCTTATCTTGGGGGAAAGAATTTAAATAATTATTATATACATCTTGATATATATGCAATTTCTTCGTTGATTATTTTTCTCCAAGATGCAAGACAATAATTGTGATCATCATCAAGAAGAGAAGATGAAGCACCACCATGATTACTACTACCCACTTCCTGGTTCAGATTGTTCTGCTGCAAAAACTGATGAAGCAGCTGAATCAAGCTTCTACAGGCAGCACATATCAGAAGAAGAAGAGAGTATTTCAAACCAAAGAAGCATCTCTCATCTCAACAACTATGCGCTTGCCGGTGCTATTTTGGCTTCCACAAACTCCATTCTCTTAGGCTATGGTCAGTTTTTCTTCAATCACCATTCTGCAAATTCAGCATATAATAACTCAAATTGAATAGGAAAGATTATGTGTATGCAGATATTGGGGTGATGAGTGGTGCTGTGATATACATAACAAAGGATCTCCACATCAATTCAGTTCAAGTTGAAATCCTTGTTGGGTGCTTGAATGTGTGTTCGTTGATTGGTTCTCTAGCCTCTGGAAAAACCTCTGATGTGATTGGAAGAAGGTACACAATAGTCCTAGCAGCAGTTACATTCTTCATAGGTGCCTTGTTAATGGGGCTAGCACCTTCATTCCCATTTCTCATGGCCGGCCGTGTTGTCGCCGGCATAGGTGTTGGCTTCTCCCTCATGATTGCCCCTGTCTATGTCGCCGAGCTCTCCCCGGCTCTCACTCGCGGCTTCCTCACTTCCCTACCTGAAGTTTTCATCAATCTTGGCATTCTTCTTGGTTACATATCTAACTATGCTCTATCAAGCCTTCCATGTACCATCAATTGGAGACTCATGCTTGGCCTTGCAGCAATTCCGGCCGCTTTTGTAGCATTCGGCGTCTTATTGATGCCTGAATCGCCTCGTTGGCTTGTGGTTAAAGGAAGGTATTACTAAAGATGTTACGACTTTTATAAATATTACGTGCACACTAAAAATCAGTTACTAAACCGGCAGATATTTATATATAACTATATAAGTTTAACTAATTTTTAATTTTTAATATGTATTTGTATTTTAACATATATTCTATAAAAGTAAGTATAGATGGATGTAAAACTTAAGACAGTTAAAATTAGTTACTTGTTAGTTACTGTTAGTGTATTAATTAGTTACTTGATGGTTACGGCATTAAAGATAAATCAACACTTTCACTATTTAGTAAGTTTTCTGATGAGCACAATTCTCAACAGGTATGAAGAAGCGAGAGATGTTTTGATTAGAACATCAGAGAGCAAAGGAGAAGCAGAATTAAGGCTTTCTGAGATATCAGAAGCTGCAGATTCTTCTAGAAATGAGAGTAATGGAAAAGGGGTATGGAAGGAATTGCTTGTTACACCTTCTAGGCCTGTGTTGAGGATTCTTGTTGCTGCCATTGGAGTTAACTTCTTCATGCAAGCTTCAGGGAACGATGCTGTGATGTATTATAGCCCTGAAGTGTTCAAGGAAGCAGGGATCAATGGTGAGAAGGAGCTTCTGTCTGTTACAATTATAATGGGATTTGCAAAGACATGCTTTGTTTTCTTGTCATCATTGTTCTTGGATAGGTTTGGGAGGAGGCCCATGTTGTTGTTGGGCTCCATTGGGATGGCAGCCTCATTGTTTGTATTGGGCCTGGGCTGTAACTATCTCCAATTCTCAGATGAGAAGCCCTTATGGGCCATAGCAACGTGTGTGGTTGCACTTTGTTCAAGTGTGTCATTCTTCTCAATTGGGCTTGGGCCCATTACTTGGGTGTACTCATCAGAGATATTCCCTTTGAGACTGAGGGCCCAAGGTTCAAGCTTGGCTATTTCAGTGAACCGTTTGATGAGTGGGGTGGTGTCTATGACTTTTCTAAGCATTTCAGAGGCTATTACTTTTGGGGGAATGTTTGGTGTGCTTGCTGGTGTAATGGTGGTTGGGACAATATTCTTTTATTTTTTTCTTCCAGAGACCAAAGGGAAAAGCTTAGAGGAGATTGAAGCATTGTTTGAAGATGAAGGAAACACTAGTTTGAGACTAAGGTGAATGCAACTTTGGTCAAAACTCAAGAGTTTCATTATATTGTGAACATATAAGATCATGGATATAAGAAGGGTGCTGTTGTCAACAGTGTTGACAAATATTGCAATTTTTGTGGGGTTTTTTTGTTGTTTTGTGAAGGAATTCATTTTAGACAAATTTGTTGATATCATGTACTATTTATCGCTTAGCAATTGCATATAGAGTACATTAAAAATATAAGGAAAGTAACAACGACGTGTTACTGTTACACCGTGTATAGATTGGATATATATATAGACTTTGTAGAGTAACGATCACATAATTAGTTGTTCTCCCCATGATTAAATGGGTGATCTATTGCAGCATTTGTCAAAACTCAAGAGTTTGGCATATTCTTGAACAAAGACGAAAAAAGAGCGCTATTTTGGTAAGAAATTGGCAATTACATGAAGTAAATATTCTTTTTGTCTCTAATTGTTTGTCTAGGACAAAGCAATCTTCCACAAATAAAAAATTCTTAACCAATTTTCAATCATTTAAATAATTGGTTTAATCGATTCTCAATTATTTGGTCTGACCTGTAATGTATCAGAAATTGCTTAGACCAATGTTATTGATTTTGTGATTATAAGATACATCAATATGGAATTTCATGATGTCCAAATATTGGATCCCCTTAATAATTAAGGATTCAATGTACAAATAAAGTGTCTTATCAAATCAAAATCAGAGTATCTCCATAGCTTATTTACGAAGGCCATTCGTATATTCAGTTGTATTCTTGAGAATTAAGCACGAGCGTATTAGAGTGTATATATATGGTAGTTACAACTTCCATCATATTCGTAAATCTTGTTTGGACAAAGACAGGTTCCAACCTCGAAAGATGACGTGCCCAATTTTCCATTAATGCTGAGACTTATTTTGGAGGCTATGGTATCTGCTTCCATCCTTATCAGATTTTGATTTTGATTTTGATGTGTGGTTGGTTTGTCTTGGTCACTGAAATAACCTATGCCAGTTGTTCTCTTTTCTCAATCATGTTCCAATATTAGTTGTTCTAACTAGCTACTATACCTTTCTTATTACTTTCTTACTTGCATTGTGTATACCACTACTACTAAATTTGACTAATACATATGCCTAACTTAGTTGGCTACCGTCAATGGAGCAGTTTTTTTTTTAAGAAATATTTTATACATAAAAATAGCCTAAAAATATTTGCAGATAAAAGAAAAAATATTATATTTAAATTTATAAAAGAAAATAATTTCATGTTGAGCTACAGACTAGAGGTGAGGATTAGAGTATAATTAAGATCAATTAGCATTATTTAGCACCTATAAATATATACAACTTGAATAGACATCTTTCTCTATTACTCTCTCTTATCCTTTTCTAACATAGTTTCAGAACACATAGTATCCTCCTTGAGAAGGACATGTTATTTTTCTTCGGGTGAAATCACCGTATTTTTCATATTTTTCTTTCGTTACTTATTCTCATAAAGAAATCATATGTTTTTAGTAACCTTTTGATAGTTTGTTACTTTTCAACAATTCGCCAGTAGTTTTTCGACAGTTGGCCACTATTGTGGTAGTTTCGTCTGCATCTATTTTATCAGTTTATGTATTTAAATAGGTTTCAAACTTAAGTTGTCATTGGATATTAGAGTATAATTGAGATCAGTTAGCATTATTTAGCACATCTGAATATTTATTATAGAATATTACGTCTTTATCATTTCGATTGTCTTAACACCTATAAATACTTTTCTATATTATATCATTTTGACACAACTTAAATACACATAAATCTTTTCTTTATTCTTCTCTCTTACCTTTCTAACAGTGAGGATAAATTTTGATTAAAAAAATATTAACAAAATATAAGATATGTTTAATTTTAGATAAGGCATAATTTTACTTTTTGTTAGTTTGTTAAATGTTCAGAAGTATAATATAATATTCGATAATACTAGAAAAATAAATAAAATTAAAAATAATAAATTTTAATAGTTTTTTATTAAAAATTGTTGTTTTCCAATATTTTTAATATAAAATATCGAGAACTAATAAACACATAATATGATTAATTCATATTATCCAAGACCCAAATCAGCCAAAACCACAAGTACACCAAGAATCATTTGTTTTCTCAATAACATTTGTCGGTCCAAAATCTGTAGTATAGCTGTAATATCATTGACCAAAATATATAAGACAACACATGTCTAAGACTGCAAATTAAGAAGATTGCACTTATTTTCAATGGCTTTTATTTATGCATATGACGTAAAGTGTTGACAACAAAGATATATACAATAAACAACAAAAAATACCCAACTCCCTCAGAGGAAGATGCCACTTTTTTCATAACTTCTTAAGCTTAATTAGTAGATAATATATATATAGAAATTTCTAACTAAAGCTAGTTGGCAATCATATACATGTACTTTCTCCCTATGACTGAACACCATGGTAAATTAGAAATGTGATTGTCACAATATAAGAAGAGAAATGTTATTTGTACATCAAAATCAGTCACTAAAATTAATCATTAATGTATTTATGTATAAATATATACATGTGTAATTTAATTTATTTTTAATATATATTTGTATTTCAACATATATTTTATACTGATAACTGATTTTGGTGGTTGATTTTGGTGTACACGTAGCATAGCCCATAAAAATATATAATATCTGATTAAGAGAAAAGTTGGCATAAACTAAGCTATAGATAAGTAGAGATATCACAATAAATAATTAACTAGTTTTAAGACAAGTCCAATTCAACAACCACCCCCTAACCTTTCATTTCATTTTCACAAAGAGGCCTACACACCAACTCTACCATCAAAAGTAAAAGCAACGAAACTACTCACATTAGAAACCAGAATTTGGAACGGAGGATCATGTTAGTAAAATTTGGAATTATTCCATTGAATGATCCACTACTTTATTAAAGAAAAACTAAAAGTCTCTCTCTACATAGAAATCTTCTCTATTTGATATCATATCATCACCAACTACAACCTAAATAGAGACACATACATTATTAACACTACTTTCACACATCATATGATAGACAATTCTTGTGTGTGTCTTCTTTTTTTTCCTTCTCTTCATCATATCATCTCATCAAATAATAATAATAATAATGCTGCTGAGAAGTTCAATTTCCAGCACCAAGAAGTTCTTCCAAAAAACCATAAAGAACTTCAAATCTTTCTTCTCTCCTCCGGAATACTACCAAAGGCTTCCAAAATCGCCGCCGCGGCCGCCTCACCACAATAACCATAACCCCTTCTCTTATCCCTTGGACATGGACACCAACACCACCACAAGTTACCAAGAATTGGGCTTGGATCATCATCATCATCACAATTACTACAACAGTGATTTCAATGAGGAATGGGACAATTCAGAACAAGAGAAGAAAGCAATAATAGTAAAGAGATCAAAACAAGCAGAAAAGAAGAAGAATCATCATAATGAGGAATATGGCAACAGAAATCAGAAGAAGAAAGATTGTTCATCATTCATAGTGGAAGAGAAGCTGAGGGAATTGGAGATGTTGGACATAAGCAATGTGGAATATGTGCTTGACATTGAAGAGGTTCTTCACTACTATTCAAGACTCACTTGCCCTGCATACCTTCAAATTGTTGATAGCTTCTTCATGCAAATCTATTCTGAGTTCTTTGCTCCTCCACTAATTATTTAACATCATCATCATCAGTGACGAGTTTAATTTCTTCTTTACTATATGGCTTTATATTTGTCATATATCTTTCCTTTAACTTGTTTTGAATTTACCCTTTTCAGATTGTTTTATTGGCTTCATGATTTATTATTAATTATTCTTAAGTTTTTCTTTTTATATTATGTGCATGGAATCATGGATCATAAACACGTCTTTGTTTTGTGCTTCTTTGTCTAATTCATTATATATTTTCGATGATCAAATGTATTATATATATGCATGCCACAGACTTTAGATAGAGAATTAAGGATATGTACTCATCATTATAGTAGCTCTTTAATTTCAATTTCGAGATGGTTTTATCATTGCTTCTATTATTGATATTATATTATATTTAAATATCAGTACTTAGAGGGAAAAAATATTTTGAGTGTAAAAATAAAAGCGCAACAAAAAAATAATAATATAGTAAAGGAAAGTATTCATACAGAAGAGAATACATACAATATTTAGATTTTAATTTTATTTATTTATTTATTTGTGGAAGATGCTGTCTCCTAATTCCTAACAATACAATAAATTAGATAGATTTCAAGTACGGAAACAACTCTAATAACTCATATTAAGCGTGTAAGAACGAGATTTATACTATATAAGAGGCAATTGATGATGAAGAAAGGTACCAAATTCATGTTTGTAGTGTACAGATCAGAAATGCTTGACTTGCAAACATGCTAAGGTCTGAAATTGATAGTGTTTGCACGTTTCATATTTTTATATTCGAAAACATTAAGGTAGTAATACTTTTAGAATAAAAAATAAAAATGGGCTAATATTGATTTAGATGCAAAGTAAACATAAACGATATTAGTTATTTAATATTTTTCTTATATATAAAACTCTTTTATTAATTAAGAATCAAGTTTTTCTAAAGTTAAAGAACTTAATAAAATAAAAAAAACAAAAATTTAATCACGTTTGTATTAAGAGAATGGAGTAATATAAAAATTACAAAATATTATTTTTTATTTTTTATGTTATTATTTTATAATTTTTCTCTCAGAAAAAATTATGCACCCTATGATTATAGATTTATAGGACTAATTCTAGTTCAGACTCTGATTTTTTTTTTTTCCATTTTTTCATGAAAAGTCAATATTCTTGCTCACAACTCACAACACATAAATTATCTTGGTGGAAACAAAGCTCAGTATTTGGGAGATCCTCTACTACACTACTACCATTATTTTTTTTTTTCAAGGCAGTACTATCCTTTTTTTTGGTTAGGAAAGGCAGTACTACCATTATTTATTCTACATGTGGTTGAAGCCTTTTAAGCCCATTAATTGAAAGCCCACTTAGTATAGGATTCCCTTTACTTTTATTTATACATGTGATCCATTTTCCATTTGGGCCATAGCCCAATATATGTGATGGTGATAGAGAGTAGCACAGAGTTGAGCTTGACTTTAAAATAAAAAACAGGAGTAGAGTCGAGAACAATTATTCCAGTATTAGTAAACCAAAACCAACATGGTCGACTCTAGCCCACTTAAATAAATGTCGAAAATTCAAATTCCATTTTATACAAATAATAATTTATTGATCATTTGACTAAAGACAAACTTTTAAATAGAATTTCAAATTATACGATGGATTAATTCTTAACCTGTTAGATCGAGAAATATAGATAAAAAAATGCTGACCAAAAAGATAAAAAAAAGCACCAATGTTGGTGAAATGTAAATTAACGGCCAGATGTATCAGAAATTTGATCTATACAATTTATACTCACTGTGTCGATTTAAACAAGTGTGGCATTTCATAAATTAATAATTTGTGTTTGGAGTCCCGTATGTAACGTTAATTCCTTTCACCAACATTGTGTAAAAACTAAAAAGGCAAGGGACCATTGAATCCTTATTTATTAATGTGCTTGGCTCCTATTAAGACTACAAAAAGTGTTAAGGGCAGTAATTTTTATAATTTGTAGCCACTAAATAATCATTAATGATATTTTTAATGGTGTGAGATTTCATCTAATAGTATGAGATTATTCATTTTTTTGCTAGTTATATAATGTTTAGAATTTAATAAAGTTATTGATCCGCTAAACTTTTCCTAAGACTATAACTTGGTTGATTTTTTGTTTGTTGGTTTTTTTTTTCAGTAATACATAAAAAAAATTTAAATTTATCTTATTTAATATTTATTAAATATAACAGTAATTAATAAATATTAAATAAGACATATAAATTTTGAATTGTTTTATCTAAATTTTTTTCGTCTCTCAAATATTATTTTTTTTCCCAATTAGTATTCAGATTCATCATCACTATTTTAACATAGGGTATTTCTATTTCGTTTCATGACTCAAACTTAAGACAACTAAAAGAAGGCGATGAATTTCGCAATTTGCTTATATCAGATTGTTGATCTTGAATAATGTCAATGAAACAAATACAATTTCCACATTGGGTTATTTAGAAAGAAAACAAAAGAATGACGCATAGGGTGAAAGATACGTCCAAAAGAGACGAAGATACAGGAGTCAGGAGATATAATGGTTTATGTATCTTTTTCTATTAATTTAAATTAAACTTTTAAAATAAATAATCTTGTGACAATTTATATGACTAGTAAAATGTTAAAAAAAAAAAAAAGAATCCTACTACCACACACTTGTGCACGCCCTCACACACGTACACTTATACACACAAATATTGAAGCTACTACAAATATTCATATTCTAAGAAATTAAATTTATAAATGTGCTTTTGGATTGAGTTAAAACAGAGTCAATTTCCACACTCTTAACCAAGCTAGCTAGCCTCAATCACAAGAAGATCAGAAGAAGATTCCACAAGTATCTAATCGATATTCCAAGAATATTGGGTCAATGTCACTAGCTAAGATAAGTAGTGATGAGTTGGATAGCGTTCCCTTTTCTTTTAAAGCAAACACTATGGCCTATGGGAGTGAGTTTCACTCTTGTCTCTCTCATGTGCCTCTCTTATGGTAAAATCGAATAGACTTCTACTATATATGCTACTATTGCTTTAGAGCATTATTAATGGAGCTTGCATGATACATTGTCACTTCTCTTCCGTCCGTTAAAAAGCTCCACATGCAATTTAAGAAACCAAAAAAAGTTGACTAGTTGACTAGCTATAATTTATATCTTCGACTTAAGTGTTATCATGTTCTACTATATATGTAACTTATTCTCATCAACAACTTCTCCCTTCTTTATAATATTCATAAAATTTTGTTAATGTTTAAAAAGTTTAATTAAAATTAAAAATATATTTTTTATTGTTTAGAAAATTTTTTTAATTTGATCATATTTTTTATTTTAGATTAAAAATATTGTCTAATAATAAAAAATTATGACACTAATTTTAGTTACACTTTTTAAATGTCGACCACTATAGCCATTAAAATTATTAGTATATCAATAGATCCTTTTTTATTTATTGAATATGTATAAAAATAATATAGCTAAAAAATCATGCTTTCAAATTTAAAAAATAACGACTTTTTATAATTTTTATATATAATAAAAATTATTTTATGAAAATAAAATTAGATACCAATCTTTTCAATATCCTTATTATACGTAGTATACTTAACCACGATAGAATGCACCAATATAAGAGAAGAACGTTCTTTTTTTTTAAACAATATAAACGATAGGTTAAAAAATAAAAGATAATTTAAATTTTAAAAATTGAATTTTGAATTAATTAGATATAATTCTTGTTTTGAATTTGACTTTCAACGACTACAAATCCTTCTCCTTACACTCGCATTGCGCCCCACTCCTACTCCCCACAACCCCCGCCTTCTCTCACAAATCATCGCACGCCTTTCAGCTTCCTCGTGTGTCCGCAACCATTGCACACATCTGTACTTCGTCGCACCTCCCCAACTGCTGCATGCAGCCTAGCCTTGTCGTGCGTGCCTCCAGTGTGTTGCTACAAGCAGCTCAACTTCGTCCTCTATTGTGCCGCAATAACTATCTTTGCCCTTCTCGCCGCCACAAGCAGTCCAGTTTCGTTCTCCATCACGCATGCAGATGTTTATTTTTCATGCACGCAGTGGCTGCCTCTGCCCCCGATTGCACCGCTGCAAGCAGTCTAGTTTCGTCTCCTATCGCGCATGTGGATGTTTATTTTTTATATAAATGGGATGTTTATTTTTTATGTAAATGAAATTTTTGTTTGTAATGCAAATGGAATGCTTGTTCTTCATGCAAATAGAATGTTTGTCCTTAATACGGAACGACTCACATGCACTCAGGGTTGGTAACGGCGGGAGATGACAGCGCTTGGGAGCTTTCTCGATGGCGAGGAGGGACTGCGTGCTGGCAGTGACGGATTCAGAAAATTTTATTAGTAGAGGCAAAATATAGATAACTGTACCTGAGTTTTCACCTTAATATATTTGAACGAAAGATATTATTCTTAGAAATAGAGGCAACAATCACGTATTCATGTAGTCAGTGGAGCAAAGCAACGTTTAGAAAAAGAAAAAGATGACAATATTAATTATTTAGATTACTTGAACAATTTATAAATTAGGAGAAAAAAGTTAGAGAGCAGAGAAAAAACAGGATTGAATGAAAACACGCTTTGAGAAATTAAAATGATCGGAATTAGATTACTATTATTAGTTTTTTATCTTATTTATTTAATTTTTTTTATTAAATAATTAATATAATATTTTTTAATATAATAAAATTATTTAATCTCTTTTCTTTTTATTTGTATATAGATGTTATGAACCAAGAAAATAAGTAGAGTGAATGGGTCAAATTTATTTACTTTGGGGAAGCAAAGAAATATTTTTATTATATACTATATATAAAATTTTTAAAATTCAGTGGGACACTTGCTCTCATAGTGGCCAATATAAATTCATCCCTGCTTGTTGAGGTAGGTGATGGACAGCTGATTGCGGTAAAAAGAGAGTTTGAATTAGAAGAGAGTGTAATTAAGTTAAAGTGAAATTAAGTAAAAGTGATAAATTTAAAATAAAAATAAAAATAAATGGTTAGTAAGTCTAAAATACAATCTATTATTCATATTATTGGCATCTCTTGCTGTTTATCTAGCAGTATTAATTATTTTGATCGAATATAATAGTGCAAGTGTTCAATAGTGTCGTTTGAAAGTGAAACTTAAGACCCGTATTCTTGTGCGTGCTATAGTACCATCAGATTTAGTTTTAGCCTATGCATGCTTTAGTTTGTCAGCTCTCTTTAGGAAACTATTTTTTTTTTTTGTATATACTGAAATCTGATAAGTTTCTTGTCATTTTCAAAATCAACACAAGAGTTATGTTCACTCGTTTTATTCATTTATCTCAAAAGGATAAAAATAAGTAAAAAAGAAGAAATATAGACATGATCATAATCTTGTAAAGAGATAACCCTAATCCCTATGGTAGAGTGAGCGAGAAATAACATGAAACGAAATTAGGGCATATCAATGCAAGATCCTAGAAGAGAAGAGGGGCCAAGAGGAGATAGAGAGATTTCACCAAAGTGGGTATCAAGTGCAACATCTCTTTGCTTTGGAATCCCAGAACATGTGGAGTGTGGATTGGAGTAAATGATTGAACAAGACAAGTTCATAGTGGTGGTCCATGCAACCAAATTACCATTTCCAATATCCTTAGCTTCCTTCTCTCCTTCCCTTTGCTATGCCCTCTTCAATAGAAATTAAAGAAAAGCTCCTAATGTTAAGTACCCATCTACCACACATTATTCTTTTTTCTCACTACTGGCTATATATATATCTTTCTGTGCAAAAATATATTTTTGCTCTTTATACTTCTTTTTTCTTTTTAGGTACATGTGGAGTGTGAGTCAATTTTTAATTGGGGTGTGTCACATCATGTATACATATATACATATATATTATGCCAATGCTAATATTTCTCCTCCTAAATGGTAGGTAATAAACGACATGATTTGTTTATTTATATATAGCATGATTGATTGAGATTAATATTCCATTGCTAATTAGAACAAAGCTTCCATTGGAAACTAATTAAAACTAGTTTGAGGAAGTAAATAATGTTTACAATGTATTATAAGGTCTAAAGGTTCTTACTTTTGGTACAAACTTTCTTAATTTATTTTTTAAATCAGTGTACTCTCATAGAACAATGGAGACATAAAGACAATCATAAACCTTATAATATTATTGATTTAGTTAAAAATGTTCTAAAATAGTTTTATTAAAGTGTACCTAGACGAAAATTTGTCTAAATACATTAACTTTTCAATAAATTAAAAAAATATTTGTTCTATGAAAAAACAATAAATAACAATGAATGACTAAGAAATGGTATGAATTGGATTAGATCTAGTGACAGAAATAGGTTTGTTCTCAAATTCCAAAATGTTAATGTTGGCATAATGGAAAAAAGATAAAATTGTGAGAGATATAATTATTCATGTTATTTTTTTATTAACTTAAGTTTTTAGGAGAAGTATTATGATATGATATTAAAGTTTTATGTCCAAAAAATTTAAAGTTTAATCATTGGTGAATTCTAAAAATAAAAAAATAACATAAGATAAATAAAAAAAAAGACCTATATAAAAATTAAGCAAAGTTAGACGAGACTTTTA
>NC_029776.3:89881221-89901443 GCF_000817695.3 Arachis duranensis
GGTCATTTAGATAAAGATGTTAAAAATGTCTTTTTTTAAGATATTTTTTAATAATTAAAATTTATCATATATAACCGATTAAACGATGTTATTTTTATTAAAATTAGATTGGACAAATAAGTTTAACCAAAAAACTAATAAATTAAATTTTGAACTGATATAAATTAATATTTTTTAATAAAAAATGACTATAATATTTTTATTATAAAAAATAATTAAAATATTTTTATTATATATATTAATTTTAAAAATTCTAAATTCTAACCTTTTACTTCTCTATCATTATTGTAGGGTTAGAATTTATAGTTTTTAAATATATATATTCAAATTTTTTTATGAATAAAGTTCAACCAAATTAAACAACAAAACTTAGAATAATGATAGTCATAACTGATTTTTGTTATATTAAACTAATTTAGTTGGATTTGGTTAATAAAAAAATTTAGATGTGTAACATTATTATATATATAAAATAGGAGTATTTTAGTTATTTTCTATAATAAAGGTATTGTAGTTATTTTTTATAAAAAATAATATTAATTTAAACCGGTTTAAAATTTAATTCACCATTTTTTCGATTAAATTAATTTATTTGACCTAATTTGAACAAAAATAACACGGTTTAATCGATTATATGTGTTAAATTTTAATTATTAAAAATATCTTTAAAAAAAGACCTTTTAAACGTCTTTATTTGAGTAGTTTCCATACAAAAATACTATTTGTATATTAAAATCAGTCACTAATATATCTATGTATAAATATATATGTGATTTAATTTATTTTTAATATATATTTATATTTTAATATATATTTTATTCTGGTGACTATCTTTAGTAGCTGATTTTAGTGTACGCAATTATTTGTTTAACATATTTTGTTGTATATCTCTACAGAATTGATACATCTCTACATTATACATATATATTATCTAAGTTTCTTTATATATATTTTTTCTTCGAACTAACACATCTTTATATTTATTATTTATATTTTGTTGTAATATCGTCATATCATTATGCTATTCCTTTTTTCATTAAAATGTGTCAATTTTCTGTTCACGGTGCACATTGCTTTCATCTATGCCCCTTCTAATATATAGGATAGGCTTTAGAAGGTTGTGTAGGTAGATGGCTAAAGATAGAGGAAGATGAGAGTGTACCCTAAGAATCTTAGCTTTAATGGCATCATATTTGCATTCTCTTTTATTATAATAATATAATAAGTACATAAGTAGGGCATGCACTCTCATGCATGTTCTACTCTGATTGCTTCTTTTGATTTCTATGGCCTCTGACGACTCGTCATGCTCACGCTCACACGCTTACAAGCCTGCATGTCTTGCCCTTTTCAATCTATACGTAATAAAGTTGCAAATAACACTTACACTTGATGCTTTTAATTTCTTGGAATTTTATTTATTCGGCAAAGATCTCTTTGTTTATCAATTAGGACTCTATAGATATCTATATATATGTATCATCATTCATGAGTCACTATTGTGTTACTATTAATGAATTCAAAGCGGAAATATAATGTCCTAGATTTGGGACACTCTTTTTTTAGGGTATACTTTTTTGGCTGCTATGCCTAGCCAGCTATGGAGGAATATGATATATATATATATATATATAATTATATATGGGTCGTGTTGATGAGTTACCTGCTCATTCAAACTTCTATCTTCAATTATATATGATGTGCATGCAATGTCGCTGTTTTGTACCCTGAATGTTAGATTGCGTATGCGTCCCAAATCTTATATATATATAATTCTCAAATGGAACGTTATATAGTTTTCTTTTGTAATTAGGGTTTCAAAGTTATTCTTATCTAATGAAGACTTGCTTTTCTTTTTATTTATCCCGGCCATAAAGATTGTTAGAGGTAAAGTTTAGAGTTAAAATCTTTGTTATTCTTTAAAAAAAAATTAGTATAAGGTAAATAAAAAAATCTATATATATAAATTAAAATTTACCAAACTCAAAAGACATTTTTACATAAAAAACGTGTTAAAAATATAATTTGAGAGAAATAATTTTATAATTTAAGATTAATAATTTTTTATTTAGAGAATTAGAATTTAAGATAAATAAAATAATTTTAATTGATGTTAACTGAAAAATGTTGATTACCTAACATCACTCTTTAGTCTTTATGAAAAAAGATTAGTCTCATGTTTTTCCTTTAAGCTGTTGGCTCCTTTCCGCACACAGTTGGAACATCAGCTTCCATTTTACCGAGTTTTTAACTTGAAGGACTATTAGTATTTTCTATACCAATATTGTTAGACATAACCCTATGGAAACCACATAATTTGAAAAATATATGGAGCCTAGCATAATTAGATTGAATTTATCCTATCCTTATCTTTCATTCAAGTGTTTCATTTTGACTTGTTCATATTTAGTGCTAAAGTAATGCAAACTCATTATTAATTTGTTGGAGATTCAAATTCAAAACGTCATCTGATATTTCAGTTGTGTTAGGGGTGGAATAACTTTTTGTATGTAAAATGGTTTTCCAGTATAAGAAAAAAACAAGTGGCTACGCACACAGAAATATGTTTTTATGTGAATACAATAGATAAGATAGATATAGATATGTTGGAGTTTAGTAAAATATATTAAACTATTTATTATTGGTTCTCAATTAATATTTTTATATATAAATATTTTTTATGTAATTTAAAAAAATATTTAACTTATTAATTTAAATTTTTTCTATATTTTATAATGATAAAATATCCAAAATAAAAAATTATTACGTTAATAATAAATATATACTTTATATTCTTATTGTTATTATTTGAATCAACTAAATTATTATAATTAATTTTTATATATAATTATAATAATTATTAAAGATTATTTTAGTAAAATAGGTTCAAAATATGTTATTTTAATCTTATAAAAAAAGAATATATTTATTTCATAAATAATGAAGAATAAAATAATATTTTTAATCATTTATTTAATCATTTTAAAGGATTAAATTATTAAATAAAAATATATAAATAATCAAATATCTAATTATTTTATGACACTGGAGAAGTATATTTTAAATAGTTATTATGAATTACATCAATACACGCTATAGTAGTACACAAAACAAGATATTTTATTGAATTATTTCTGTTGCTGCATTATGTGTATAAGAATGAAGATTTTGACACAATTGAATTGGTCATTAAATCGGTAGAGATAAATATTTAATAGTTTAAATATTTAATTAAAATTTAATACAAATTGCAATCACATACAATAAAAGAATATTTATGCATATAATATATATTAAAAAATTAAAGTAAATTGAGTTTTTATATGGTATTATATTAAAGATATAGAAAACCAAAATTTTAACATTACAATAAATTAAATATTTTGGACCACGTGTATTAAAAGCAGTAAATAAATGAGCATATACCAAAATGTGTATGGTCCATATTCATGAACAAAGGTATGTGCCTGCACACAGCACAATATATATATAAGTATATAACAGGAAAGCCGAACCAAGGGAGTTAAGTTTATAGAGAAAGTTTTAGGAGCTAGGCTGCAGCGCTTTTATTAAAATTTAATCGGTATTTAATTAGTAAAAAATACTCTTCAAATTTATATACGAGCTAGATTATGTAATTATAATTTATAATATCATTATTATGTTGTGTCACGTGCCATCTTGTCCATAAATAATAATAATAATAATAATTATATACTTTAATCATAATAACCTTCATTATATTGAAGCTTTGATTGAGGTTGTAAGTTAACAGTTGGAACTTCATGTAGTAGCTAATCTATCACTACGATATTCCTACCCTCAATTCATGGTGCTACCTTCATTATTATGAGTGATATCTCGATTACACTAATACTAATATTTCTTAATAATGAATCATTGCCTCACATCACTAATACTAATAATAATATGGATTAATTTTTACATATAACCATTTAAGGTTTATAAGTCTTACAAGCCTTTTATCTTCAAACACATTTTTTGTGGCATCTGTCTTTCACACGCCTCTTTAACAGAATATTAAATCAATTAATACGCAAATATATAACTTCCAAATTTCAAAAGATTTTGTTTCCTTTTTCGAATTTTTTACCAAATTTGTTCAATGTCCTTCTTGCATTCTCTCTTTGCCTTTTCATTTGTTGTTTTACCTGTGATTGTGTACTAAAAATATAAACCTTTTTTTGTACATAATTAATTTTTATAATGACCTACAAACATGGTAAAAAAAGAGTTAAGTTTCTCCTAAAAGTATTGGACTAAAAGGATGGAATCCAAAAGAACACCTTGAGAAGTTGAATTTCTCTTCGGTGGGAACTATATTGGTGGAAGTGGATTAGTTGGATTTAGAGTATAAAGGTGTCATCCAGTTGACAAGACTTGAGGTGACAGGAACACCTAAAGATATTTTGAAAAAAGCAGTAAATCAAATATCAGATTAAAAACTATTGGACAATAGATTTTCTCTTCATCATGGTTTTACACTATAAAAAGGACTTCAAACCACCTCTGTAAAGCACCCTTTACCCTTTATTTTCACCACTACTATTACGATCATCTTCTTCTTCACTTTCACTACTTTTCACTTTCACATTCACCTTCTTCTAGATCTTTCTGACTTCTGAAGCTAATAAGCTAAAAAATCCATCTTTTTCTCTACCCAAATTTTCTTTCATTGTTCTTCATTTTATTCACCACCTTCACGAGTAAAAACTAGCGTTCTGGTGTTCCCCCAAAACACTTGACAACCATTAACCAACCCATGTCCACTTTAAAAAAAGCTCATTCATCCTCTTGTGACATTAGTGGAGGTCTCGACACTTGTTCTCTACCTCTAATTCTCATCATTAGTTCTCGTATTGCTTATCTGTCATTAATAGAAGTGTTTTTCCTCACAAGTTTACTTACCCCGAATCTCTCATCTTAACTATTATTTTTCACTTAATCTATTTTTCACGAAACCCACCCGAATCATCTGGCGACTCCACTGGGGAGGAACACTTCGACGTAATGGCTGAGTCTAGCAATACTTATCCAGGGCAGAATCGACCACCTAGGCGACGTTCAATAACCCCTCGGAACCTCGACCTTAACTTGGGATCATCTCAAGATGAGGACGAGCACAACCATGAAGAAGAACACATGGAGCAGCAGAATCTGGGTGCAGCAGGAGAAGGAGCTCATTTCTTCACACCCCATGCTGGAGGTACCACTGGCATGCATACTCATGTAACCATCCCTGCTCATGTGTACAATTATATGATAGACAACCAAACAAAGATGCAAGCTTTGATCACAGAAATGATGGCTAGGGATCAAACGAGGTATAGAACCCCCTCACCGCCTCTGTTCGCGAATCTGGAGAATATGGAGGAAGGCGAGAACACCCCAGTTACTTGTAGGGAGTTGACGCGTATTCTAAAAGTCAAGGGATCGTGAAGCTGAGTTGCAAGAGTTGGAAGGAAAAAGAGAAGTTGTGGGAAGCAAGATGAAAGAATATCATCGGAGACTAGCATTAGCTTATGACAAGCACATTCGGCCCAGGGTGTTCCTAGAGGGAGATCTGGTACTAAAATCAGTAGACGCAGTAATGAGAAAGATGTCTTTTGCCAAAATGAGCTCTCAAATGGGAGGGTCCTTACATTGTTTATGAGGTACACCCCAACGGACACTGCATCTTGCTAGACCCGGATCATGGAACAACATCGGCCCCATCAATTTCAAGTACGTTAAATAGTATTATGCCTAATCTCAGTTTTAGAAGTTAGAATTTTAATTCCAAAAGGCTTCTTTATCAAGAGCCAATGTTTATGTTATATTATTCTGCAAGCATCCTGCAATACATGAGAAAACTGCTTTAGCAATCATACACTCAAAAAATGTGAGTGATGCATCTTAAAAAATTTGCAGTACAAAATAGTTCCAAAAAAAGTGAAGTGTCCCACCCTCCAAACTCCTAAAAAGAGTCGAGCATAAATAGGGCAAAAAAGTTATGGGTACCTTCCATTTTTTTTGGAACTGTTTCAAAAAAGTGAAGTGTCCCACCCTCTAAGCTCCTAAAAAGAGTCGAGCATAAATAAGACAAGAAAGTTATGGGTACCTTCCTTTTTTTTTTGGCCTAAGAAAAAGGTAGAAAAAAATGGCTACTGCTTTTCTTAAAATCATACACTCTCCCTGCCAAAAAAATAACTAAAATAAATTATTTTTATTTTTAAATATCTATTTATGGGTACAAATGAATGTTGCTCATAATTTTAATTCAATTTTTTTTATTTGTGATTTCATTGGAAACATATACAAATGAGAATATAACATCCAAAGTTGTAAGGTGAAAGATCTTTATCAAAGAATCTCTATAGCTAATTCCAAAATTAGCAACCCAATATACATGGGGACTGAGAGGGGTTAAGACAAAAACAAAAAAAAAGAAGAAAAAGGATCTTACCAAGTAAGAAGACAGAGTAAAAAGACAGAGCAAAGTTGAATGTAGGAGTGTCCTTTGCCTTAAAAAAAACTCCCAATTGTTGAAAAAGACAGAGGATTTGGATGGTGGTGGTGATAGCAGTGATGATACTGCACTGTATAAAAAATGCCCTAGCAGAGATGATGAGGAACACCTTTCCCCTACCCTTTCAGGTGTTCTCTCTCCTTATGTGTCTCTCCAAATTCAGGTACTTAAATTTAAAACGCGTCCAATTAAAAGGGTAAGAGTTTCTCCCCTTCTTATTCCCTTATATATTAAATTATTATATTAAATCAAATCATCCCTCTTTTTTCATAAAAAAATATATGTATATATATGTATAAATAAATAATAATAATAATATGTACACACATACACTACTTTTAAAAATAAATACATACGTATATACAAATAAATTATGAATATATTTATTTACTAATCTTATTTATCTATTTATTTATTTTATTAATATTTAAAATATTTGTACAAAAACATTCTTTTATTCATTTTTTATGAGTACATAATTATATTCATATTATACAAAAATATTTGAATATCATAATATTTACAAATACATATCTCATTATGACAAAAAATGAATAAAAGAGGGGAGATTTGATTCTTTAGAGTTATGATATGTTAACAAAAAAAAATATTCTTGTTCTATTGAGTACAAAAAAGTTCAATGCAGCTTGAGGGAATACTTTGTACCCTCAAAGACTGCATGGGGACTTATGATTATGTACTAAAAATATAAACATTTTTTGTACATAATTAATTTTTATAATGACCTACAAACATGATCAAAAAAGAGTTAAGTTTCTCCTAAAGGTATTGGGCTAAAAGGATGGAACCCAAAAGAACACCTTGAGGAGTTGAATTTCTCTTCAGTGGAAACTATATTGGTGGAAGTGGATTGGTTGGATTTGGAGTGTAAAGGTGTCTAGTTAAAAGAAAACCAAACTAGATGTCCCTTCACTAATGTCACATGTCAGGAGCTTTAGTTTAACGTGCGAGAATCAATTTCTTACCTTTCCAGTTGACAAGAATTGAGGTGACAAAAACACCTAAAGATATTTTGGAAAAAGCAGTAAACCAAATATCAGATTAAAAATCATTGGACAATAGATTTTCTCTTTATCATGGTTTTACACTATAAAAAGGACCTTAAGCCACCTCTATAAAGCACCCTTTACCCTTTACTTTCACCACTACTATTACGATCATCTTCTTCTTCACTTTCACTGTACTTTTCACTTTCACCTTCACCTTCTTCTAGATCTTTCTGACTTCTGAAGCTAATAAGCTAAAAAATTCATCTTTTTCTCTACCCAAATTTTCTTTCATTGTTCTTCATTTCATTCACCACCTTCACGAGTAAAAACTGGCGTTCTGGTGTTCTCCCAAAACACTTGACAACCATTAACCAACCCATGTCCACTTTAAATAAAGCGCATTCATCCTCTTGTGACATTAGTGGAGGTCCCGACACTTGTTCTCCACCTCTATTTCTCATCATTAGTTCTCGTGTTGCTTATCTGCCATTAATAGAAGTATTTTTTCCTCACAAGTTTACTTCCCTACAAGTTTACTTACCCCGAATCTCTCATCTTAACTATTATTTTTCACTTAATCTATTTTTCACGAAACCCACCCGAATCAACCTGCGTTTACCACTGATTTCTTCTTCGTCATTTACATGAGTTTCTCTCTATGTACTCTAGCTTCGTTTTTTTCGATTTTCATGGTTTCTGAAATCAAGCTTTGAACTCATTTTGAAGATAATGGATGATTCAACTTCAGATTATCAGCTGAACCAGGGCGAAGTGGATTTTGAATTTGAATCGAACGAAGTTCCTAAAGTTTAAATTAATTTCACTTAATTAAGATTAATCTGAATTTGATGCAGTTAGTCGTTTATGATTGTCTAGCTGAATAATCCGTGAACATTGTCTGTAAAATTAATGCGTGAACATAATTTGTAGATTGAATATAATGTACTAGTTTTGATTAATTTTCTGCATTTTATACCAGACATTTGGGTGTAGATCAAAACTTTTTGGGTGTATTTTAGGGAAGGTTGGGTGTATTTATAATTTATGGTTTTTCTTGTTATTTTAGTTGAGTTGTTTTCGTTCGGGTGTAGATCATGAATCCTTAGGTGTATTTTAGGGAAGTTTGGGTGTATTTACAGTTTATGGCTTTTCTTCTTATTTTAGTTGAGTTGTTATCGTTCGGGTGTAGATCAGAAATTCTTGGGTGTATTTTAGTTGAATTGTTATTTTTTTATGAAGTGCAGAAACTCTATAGTATATTCTTGTTTTTAACATGGTGTATTTTGTAGCCCCTCTGTGTTGTTGATGACCAGTTTGTTCCCAAGGTTGGAATGACTTTTAACACCCTTGAAGATGCTGTAAAATTTTACAAGGACTATGCTAAGGCTGCAGGTTTTTCTACAAGAGTTCGGAGCACAAATAGGAAGAAAAACGAAATTAAAAATCAATCGATTACATGTAGTAGAGAGGAAAAATGGAAATCTAAAATATCTCCGACCGAAAAGACAAATCTCATAGCTGGTTTAAATTGTCTTGCAAGAATTTATATACACATATTGAAGGATGTTGGTGCTTGGATCATTTTGAAGGTCGTGCTGCATCATTCACACCCTTGCTGTCCAACTCAAGCAGAGATGCTCAAACATCACAGGAAACTAAGCATGTTCGTTTGTTGTACAACAAAGAATAACGAGGAGGCTGGTATCAGACCAAGCAAAACTTTCCAATCATTCGTTGTGGACTTGCGGTAGCTGGGGGTCATCGCGAGTTAAATTTTATCGAAAAAGACGTGAGGAATTACATCACAAGAGAAGTGCGGAATATTTCGGAACAAGAAGATGCAAAGGAATTCGAGAAATATTTATTAAAAATGAAAGAGAAGAATCAGAATTTCTTTTTCGAGCTTGAACTCGAGGACGATTAGTCGATTAAGCTGGCTTTTTGGGCCAATGCAAGGAGCAAAGCTGCCTTTGAGTATTTCGGAGGTGTTATTTCATTCGACACCACCTACAATACAAACAGGTAATATGCTGTTCTTGTTTATGATGCTAAATTAATTTTGTTCTATGAATCTGCTACAGAGGTGTATATCGGATATTTTTAGGTGTATAAAATAATTATTTGGGTGTACATAATGATTTTCATTCTGCAATCTCGTAATTTGTTTCAGGTATAATTTAGTTTGTGATTCTTTTGTCGGGGTGAATCACCATGGTCAGTCAACACTTCTTGGATGCGCTTTGATGAAAAATGAAGAAATTGAATCATTCAAATGGTTATTTCAATATTGGCTTCGTTGCATGGGAGAAAATGCCCCTAAAGGGTTTCTCACCGATCAATGCGTGTCAATGAAAAGGGCTATAGAGGCTTATATGCCAACAACAATTCAATGTTGGTGTATTTGGCACATCACGAAGAAGATCCCAAGAAAATTAAATAGGTACAATGGACATGTAGAAATTGAACAAGAAATGAGCCAAGTTATTTTAAACTCTCATAGTAAAGATTCATTTGATAGGAATTGGAATGATTTTCTGCTGAAGTATGATCTTGCGGACAACAAGTGGCTTTCAAGTAATGTTGTTTAAAATCTGCAGCAGAGGTGTAAATTGTATATTTTTGGGTGTAACATAACCTTATTTGGGTGTATTCTGCAAATCTTTACGAAGACCGTTATATATGGGTTCTAATTTATCTGGATCACCACTTTTGGGTAGGAATGAGAAGCACACAAAGGAGTAAGAGCATGCATTCATTTTTTAACAAGTTTATTACCCGGAACAGCTCGCTTATTCAATTTGTTAAACAATATGATAATTGCCTCGGAAGTAGGGAGCAAGCAGAGAGAGAATCAGATACTACAGATTTTCATACAGTCATACCGTGTGCAACAAAATCCTCTATTGAAGCTCAGTTTCAACATGTGTACACTCACCAAAAGTTTAGGAAAGTCAAAGCACAATTCAGAGAAAAGGTGAATTGCATCACAAGATTAATGAACTCCGCTCTAGGCTATTCAGTATACAAAGTTGGAGAACAAGTTTCCAGCTCAATATTCAACAAGTTTGCAGTTACCTATGACTCAATAGCAGCCGAGGTGAAATATCAATGCTTATTATTCGAGTCAAGAGGGATATTGTGCCGTCACGCACTAAGCATTTTAAGCTTTGAACGAGTAACCCAAGTGTCACTGAGATATATATTGGAACGATGGAGTAAGAAGGTAAAGAGGTGACAAACACACATCAAGAGCAGCCACGACGAGCCACTGTTGGTGCCAAGAAGCAAGAGGTTTGACAACTTGGTGTTTCATTCGCAAAATATTTGCAAATTTGCAACAAAATTGGAGGAGTTGACTACCATTCTACACCGTGCATACGATAACTTCATGGTTGAGATGGAAGAACTGAAAGCCAAAAAGAAGGGGACATGTTTGTTATCTCATGAAGACGCCAACTTGGAATCCGTTAACGAGCTTCAAAGCTCTCCAAGGATTCGAACAAGAAGACGTCCAAAAAATAGGCTAGGTTCAAAGTTAGACAAACAGATTGCAAATGCCTCAAAGGAGAAGAAAACAAAAGCTTTAAACGAGGTAAAAGTAATGTTCTTTAAATATGTGGTGATTGAGTTTAATTTTCTTGTTAATAGTTTTGCTAATATGTGAGTTTATTATTTCCAGTTAAACCTCTTTGATGTTGCATCAGTGGTGCGTCCAAATTCTAGCCAATATCAAGGACGTATTATGAATTATCAATTCAGGAAACCAACAGCAGAGGATAGTTTTTTGGGTGTATAGTTACAGAATATTGGTGTAAAGCTCAGTTTTTTAGGTGTATTTCTGAATTTTCTTGTGTTTGACATTTTATATATATATTTCATATGTTGCTGTTTATGTTATAAATTATTATTTTTTTATTTTTTATGGTTTAGGATTTAGGGTTTAGGGGTTTAGGAGTTTATGGTTTAGGGTTTTTAAGGTTTAGGGTCTAGAATTTTTAGGGTTTAGGATTTTAGGGTTTATGGGTTTAGGAATCCAGCATCAGGGGATAGAAGTTTGGGTGTATATTGAAATTGTTGGGGTGTAAAATTCTATATTTTGGGTATATAGTAGGTTGGGTGGGTTAGTGTTTAGGGTTTTAGGGTTCAGGGTTTAGGGTTTAGGATTTTAGGGTTTAGAGTTTAGTGTTTACTGTTTAGGGTTTAGGGTTTAGGGTTTAGGATCTAGGGTTTTTAGGGTTTAGGGGTTTAGGAATCCAGCATCAGGGGATAGAAGTTTGGGTATATATTGAAATTATTGGGTGTAAAATTTCATGTTTTGGGTGTATAGTAGGTTGTGTGGTTTAGGATTTAGGGTTTAGGGTTAAGGGGTTTAGGTTTTTAGGCTTTGGGTTTAGGGTTTTAGGGATAAAGTATCAGGGGATAGAAGTTTAGGTGTATATTCAACTTTACTTGGGTGTAAAATTTCATGTTTTGGGTATATATCTGGTTTGATATTTTCCTTCATATTTTAGCACCTGTAATTTAGACCTTTTGAATACAGCAGAGACAGTTTAACTATGAAAATTTTTTTATAATAAAACTGAATTATAATTGGTAAAATTTTACAGCATGTGTTCAAATTGTTACAAGACTACATAACAGTTAGATTAATCAGTGTCAATATCATTAGAATCTATTTGATAATATGGACTCAATAACAATGAGGATGGCTTAGACAGTCTTATTGCATGACTTCCCCTAATGGCTTCAACTTTGTCTTGATTCATTTCATGGAATAGAATCCAGAAAGCATATTCTACTCTATAGTGGTCCACCTCGTCCTACAGGTTAAAAGAATATTCTTTTTAATCAACCATGTTAATTTAGTAAAGTAATATAGTTATATAGTTTTAAACACAATTACCTGGGTCTAATTGTCATACTCATACTTCCCCCTTTTAACGTTTTCGGGCTGAATTATTTCAAATCACTTCATTACATAAATAGCACAGTCATAGCTGAAAAACAAGAAATAAATTAGCAAATTATATATAGAAAAGATTAATTTTCAGAGTGAAATACCTTATCTTTTGGCTTGAGATGTTAATGTACGGTGGTTCATCAATTTCCTGATCCTTTCTCTTTAGAGGTGCCTCCCAAATAATACTCTCATTCTTGAAATTACATATCCCTTAAAACACAAAATAAATCAGTAATATATGAATAAATTTAAAATACACCCAAAGGAGCACAAACTTACACCTTATATTGAACAGAAATACACCCAAATATTAAAATACAAAACACAGAAAATAACTTACAATGAATTTATTTAGGTTCATTCTGGCATCGGATGGACATGTCTTGTGATATGGGTCGAGCATATAAAATTTTCTCTTTCTTGTATCAGCCACACATAACCACCAATAGTTTGAATAGCAAACAAGTGCAAAAATCTGAAACATGTCCACATTGAACAGTGTTTTATTTTATTTGGCACATAACTAAAGAATGGTAATAAGAAGTTTTAGAAACGAAAACTTACATATGGATGTGATGCTAATTTTTGAGGTCTAAGAAGGGTATAAACATTGGGTAGTCTTCCACTTTGAATGGCTTATTGGTTTTATGCTGTAAGAATTCCCCGTTTGGATGATTTCCAATGGCCATGTTCTGCAACAATTGGGAAACACCAAATGAAATTCAGAAAATACATCCAAATGAATATAAAAAATACACCCAAATGAATGCAGAAAATATACCCAAAAGAATCCAGAAAATACACCCAATTGAATATTGAAAATATACCTAAATGAATACAGAAAATACACCTAAATGAATACAGAAAATACACCCAAGATTCGTTGAAGTACACCTTACCACTATATCAGGGGGGAGACAATATCTTTCTTCTTGAAACCTTTTAATGTTTTAATTTGCTGGTTAAGGATGAGGCACATTGCAGAGACAATCTAGAAAAAAAAAAGCCCAAATCAATTTACATCAATCAACATTGCATTTACATTTCATGATAAAATCATTAATGTTATTCTAATATTACCTCAACTTCTATATGTGCATCAGCTTTGAGAAATGCGAAGTGGACTTTTGACAAAATGTATCGATCTTGGGCATTGAGTGTGCACACGGCGTCATACTCGTTACTGCTTCCATCTCCGTATGTCTTCACACATGTGGCCCAAATGTAGCATTTCTCTTTCATTTCAGCCGACATCTCGTTGGTCCTCACAGGAGTTTTAAACTTTTCAAAACTTTCTTACCCACTCTGCTTTTGAATCTGTGGACTTTTACCTTCTATTTTCACCCACTGCCTGCAATTTTTTCCACCAGCTTCCCTAATTGTTCTATTAATTTTGGAGTTTTAGGAGTTTTTGCCCTGTCTCCCTTTTGTGTTGCTGCTTCTTCTTGGCTTGAATCAGTCAAGCCAAGGCTAAATGATGGCATCGAACTTTCTTTAGGAATGTAGGATGCTGTCCGTGCCATCATCATCAGTGCAGCAGCATCTTCTGGGGCTAGATTACTGCGTGATGACATATAACGTACTATAAGAATAAGAATAGACGAATGATATTGAAAACCGAATTTTACTCTGCTGAAACTTACATTTTAGATGGAGCTGGTGGAAGTGTCGGTGTGCTTTCTTTAGGTTTTGCAGGTGGTTCTAGAGTGCTACAGGGTTACATAAAATGAATCATGTTATAAAAAACTAGTTACAGATCAATTGTGAAGATATACACCCCAACAAGGGCAATATACACCCAAACAATAACGAAATACACTCCAAAATTATTCTTTACCTTTTTACAGTTTCTTCATTAATTTTTTCACTTGGAGACTTTGCAGGGGTTAGTTCAATTTTTGGCACAGGGGTTGTCTAGGACAGAGGTAGATAAACTTGAATCGAAACTCTAAACAAGACAAAAATAAAAGCTTAAGAAAGCCCGTAAAAATAAAATGGTTATAAGGTTGAAATTTACTTGAAAAACTCACATTGAAAGTGCTTCAGTTTGTGACTGTATCTCTACCCGCACAACCATCATGTTCTCTTCAGCTGCGTTATTGGCTAATTCTTCTACTAAACTCAACCTGAAATACACCTAAAGAAACTTAAAAAATACACCCGAATCATTCAAAAGAAACATAGCCTTTGTTTTTTGAGAACTTACGCACTTCCAGTTTTTACTTTTTTTTCTGCCTTTTTTTTCTTGAATAAAACAGTAAAGGGCTTTTTTTCTAAAAAAATATATACATAATTAGAAGCAGTAGGTAATAAAAGATAAAAGCAACCATTATTAGAAAGAGAAATTACATGCTATCCTCCAGTTTGTTTATGCTGCTTTGATCTGTGTGTCCTTAAGACAAAGGATCATCACTTCCTAAGTTTACTTCCAGTATTCTAAACATACAATAGATATAATTCAGTAAAAATACCATACGGTTAAATTAGGATAACAAGATTTTATCAAATAAAGGTTCTTACGTTTCCGATGAGTCATAGTGACCTTCTGTCGATCGCAGGTCAGCTCCCATCTCCCTGGGAAACGAGAAACAATTATTAGCAACGAAAACACCTTAAAATCGGTAATATACACCCCAAATATAACAAACCACTGTGCAGCAGATTCTTCATTATTTTTCTTCTTCTTAGATTCCCTTAAGAATTCTTCTAATTCTTCAGTTCCAATTTCAGATCTGACAGTACATGTATAAAAGAACATGTTAACAAATATAATTTTGATGAAAAATGGTAATATAGCTTTACAAAGTATCCTACCCATGATAGGATTGAGTTTGTTCAGGAGATGAATCCTCAACAATGAGCTTGCTCTTTTTGCATTGCGCCCTGGGGAAAAAAATATGAATCAGAAAGACAAAATAAAATTGATCAGAAAACACTATCCAAAGCGGTGCTTACTTTTTGGTTCTAGTCTGAATTTTTTTCTTTGTTTTTTGTTTTTCTACTGGTGATGATTCTTCGCTTCTAAAAGTTAACAAGAAACGCTTTGTCAATACATGAAATTTTGAGAATAAACGAAAAAGAAAGTGATGATAATTTTAGAACATTACTGATCATTCGATTCAGTTTCTGAATCGGAATCCTCCTAAATCTTCTTCCTTTTTTTGGATTCCATTCTGGAAGGCAAATAATCATTAGCAAAAAACACCCTAAAAGTAACAAAATACACCCTAAAAGTAACATAATACACCCTAAAAATGACAAAATACACCCAAGTATGTTACTTACTTTTTGGCTGTTCGGGTGGGTTGTTTCCTCTTTGGTTCTTCTGAGTCTTCTTCAGTCTCAGACTCAGAGGAAGAATAGACTTCAGCTTCAGACGTTTCACTCTCAGATGATGATGAACTTGCCTTCCTTTTTTGTTTTTTTCTTCTTTTCTTTTTTCTTCTTTTGTTTTAATTTCTCTTTTATTTTGGACATATTTACAATTCCCTAAAACAGTAGAAATGTTAGTTAACAGCATCCACGTAAATAAAATACACCCAAGATATTCCGTTCACTTACCATATGTCTATCAATTTCTGCTCTCATTCTTTCAACCAACTATTTTCTATTCCATTTGGCAATCCAGGGTTGTGCAGGTCTTTCTTCTCCTTTTCTTGTCTTTGTTTTTTAATAGATGGAAATAGACTATCATCAGGGCAAACAGGCAGCCGTCTATTGACTTTTTCTTTTTCAGATTGTAATTAGTTATGCCCTTGATGATAAAATTCAGAACATGGGCTCCCCAGGTGCCCTCCTTTATTCTGTCCATCTTGAAAATTGGAGCTAGGTGCACAGGAGATATTTTGTTTATTGTGGTTGTAATAGGAATGCCATCTGTATATAGAGGATGAAAATCCTCTTGAACATGAGGCGATCCTGTTCATTTTCAATACCAATACTCATCATCTCATCTGTCAGACTTTTTAGAGTCTTCCCCTGAAATCTTTTAAAAATCTATTTGTTTTCTTTAGAAAGTTCTTTATAACTGAGTTTCTCAGAAAATAGATCTCCTACAAAAAAGAAAACAACTTAAACTAAAAATCACTTGAAATACACCCAAACATCACTTATATACACCCCAATATCACTCATATACACCTATGTTTGTTTCTTGATTATATGATAGCAGAATAATATATTACGAAAAATGGAAGTATAGAGGTTTTTTGTAATGAGTTACCTGATGCGTTGAGGCCAAGCGCAGCTCCTATTGTGCTGGGTTTAACTCTAAACGAACCGTAGCCGGTTTCAAGTGTGTTTCTCCCCAATTTAAAGGAGTTAGCTAACTCCTTTAGTAGTTTGTGATGCACCCTCATTGACAGGATGTGCATCAGTCCACCAAAACCTAAATTCCGAATAACTGCTTTCTTTTCCTCGCTCATTTGTTCAAAATTTTCACTCAACAAATGGGTTGCACACTTCAAGTCTTTGGTTTGCTGTAAACAAAGCAAAATTAGAGTCATTAGAATAAGATATATTTGTATTAGGAAAAATTGACTTATTTTAAAACATATATTTGTGCTTACATTGTATTTTTTTCCACCCTAGTTTTTGCTTGTCATTTTTACTGCAATAAAAAAGAGATGTTGTCAACAGATAAAAAATAGACTAAAAAATAAGAGACATACACCCATAGATCAGTCAAATACACCCATACTATAATGAAAATGAGATGTTGTCAATAGATAAAAAATATACCAAAAAATCAGAGACATACACCCATAGATCAGTCAAATACACTCCAATATCAGTTACATACACCCAAACCCAGTCCCATATCTATTTTGTTTTTTTTTTAATTAAACGAAATTAAATCAGTTCAAAATCATATTCAATTCAGCCAAACTCATTCCCATACACCTCTACATTTTTTGGATTATATGACATTATATGAGTTCAGAAATATATTTAAGTTCAAAATGCCACATATAAGCAACAGTCGCATGCCAAGTTCGAGATATACACCCGATAATCGGCCATATACACCCAAAAGTCAGTTAGAAGAGAAAGAGTCTTTCATGTAAACATGTACAAACCTACTTAAAAAACATGTAAACATGCACCAAATATGTACCAAACAGATCAAAACACACGTTAAAGCATTCGCTAGAAGTATGTAAGATAGCGTAAACGAAGAATAGTTTCATCAGAACAGTAATATGAGATCTGAAATAAGAAGAATAGTAAAACCTAGAAGAACCTAGAAGAAACAGAGCGAGAAATACTGACGATATAGTGCTTCGATTTCGAAATCAGAAACAGATATGTGAAAAACCTTGAAGAACAGTAAAACAGTACGTTACCTTGAATAATGTTTCTTCCTTTTTTCTGCTGATTTTTTATGGAGATTTGTATCTTTTGTTCTTGAATTTTTCTACTATTCGCGAGGAGTTGGAACGTTTCTTCAGAATCGTTCGAATGTGGCTTAAAACTTGACGGTTTGCATTTTGTTTGAGGAAGAAGAGGAAGAGTGCGCCATAATGAGCATGTTTTGGAAAACGCAACCGTTGTGTGAGACGCGTGTGTTTGGCGCTCCATTCTAAAGAGTGAGTGTGCGTGATTTTTTTTTTTTTTGGTTAGGCCAACTTGTATAGCTTGTAAGCCAAAAAAGACTTGTATATGTAGCAGGTTTAAAGTAATATATACCACTCGTATATAATTATTTATGATTAGCAAAATTAATTAAGAGTATTGAGGATTATAAACTTTTCATCAAGATTTAAGGCATCATATATTCGTTTCAATCCTTTAAGATTAATTTGTTATAAAAATTATTTATTTCAAACATTTAATTTATTAAACAAAGACATACCAATAATTATATAACTAATTATTTTAATCCACAAGAGGGCATATAGCTAGAAGCTTTTATACACAATATCAAGAAACCATATCTTCTATAAAGTTAAATTGGTTGATTGATATACATGAATAATGTTTATATGTTTAACAAATTTGAGTAAAACCTAGTTCAAAATTTGCACCTCATCCAAACCTAAATAAAGCATAATAGAAGACNNNNTTTAGCTTCCATAAATAAATATATATTGTTAATGTTCTTAAAAACAAAAACAAAAATAAATATCTGATTACAAAATCTTTGTTAGATGCACTGTGAAATATGAAATCACTCATAAGATAGTTAAAGAACTCAACTATCTATTAATTGTGCCACCTGACGCCTATTAAAAAATTCTAACGAACATAGAAATTGATAGATATGAAATACAATACAATATGAAATATATAAATACATAAATTTTGATTTGTTATAAAACACAAAAATACTATATATATATATATAAAATATTTTTTAGATAAATTCTAATAATATCTTAATATTTTATTAATATTAAAATTTTAAGTGTTTTTAATGTATTTTTAATTATAAAAAATATTTAAAATAATTTTTTATTTTAATAAATAATAATATATAATACTTTTATAGAAATACTAAAAAGCTATCAAAATATATTATTTTTAGTCATTAATTCTTTTAGTTTAATAATCCAACAACATACTTAAGCTCATACTTTTAAATATTGATGGTTAATTTATGACAAAAAATAATAAATTTTAATGATTTTCTAATATTTCTTACATTTTTAAATTCATTTCAAAAGTAAAGATTAAGAATAATGTTAGAGTGTCTAATATATATGACGGTATACATCTAAATGTATCCAGAAAAATATTTTTTATTTTTTTATTAAGACACATTTTAACATAAAAAGTACACATATTAATTGAATGTTGTATCTAAAATATATGAAACAACACACACAGACACAATAACTCGCTAAAGTGTTCGTACTTCATTTATGAAGATAATTCTTTTATGTCTTTGTATTATAATTGTGCCATTATATAAAATTCACTTTCAATCAAATCTATCTTCAGCTGATCCTCAAGTATTACAACTTTAAGATGATGATGTAGCATATATATTTTCCAGTTTGGAACTCAAAATCAATATCATTGATTTCGTTAAATAGAAATAGAGCCATGGAATTTGTCTCATAGGTTTGTTTGTATAAAAGTGTGAAATTTCAGCATATCAATCTTGAAAAGTATTTTGACCCAAAAGTGCTTAGACTATAGATAAATTACATAATCATCTTAGTATTCCAGTCAAATGTAATATAATGCTTGTCTCAATCTTCGGTCGTTGGATAATGCTTCATCACTATCACCATCCTATCTTCATCACGATCACTGCATTATCACCATCAGCATCCATCTAATAATAGATAGATTAACTAGGTAACTTCAAATTAAATTTCATATATATATAAATATATATTTTTGTTCATGTTATGTATACATATATACCTTTTTACTAATTTGATAGTCATTTGTTTGAAATGAAGTTGGTAATGCATCACATTGAATCGAAGTGCTGCAAAATTTAAATTAGATTAGAAGTGAAATTGTATCATCAATTTCTTTCTTCCCGAAAACACTCATTTTTATATGCACAGTATTTTTCATTCCCCGAAAAACATACCGCCTGCTTGAAAATTTTTAATGATATAAAAGAATTAAATTAAATTTTATTAAAAATTGAATTTTAGTCAAAATTAAATTGATAGTATTTAAAATAAATTAGTAAAATAATATAATTAAATTGAATTCTAGTATTTTAAATGTTTATTAAATAAATTAAAATTTCATAATGAAT
>NC_029776.3:89901492-89913820 GCF_000817695.3 Arachis duranensis
AAAAGGATAAAAATTAGATTAATCTAAAAATATTAAAATTAAAAAATATTATTATTAATTAAAAAAATTAAATAGTTCTCTATAGTTGATTTTAACGACAAACCAACAACAAAAAACAAATATGAACTATCAAAAATTAATTGTTAAGTGATCTAATGACATAATAAGTAAAAAAAAAATAGTTATTAACAGAAATTATAACAACTCATTAATGTCATTAAAATAGAAAAAAATTATGCCACTTTTTGTTAATGTTATGATTGACATAGCTTTACTTAAAATGTTCAAACCTAGTAGACTAACAAATGCTTGGTTTCATTAATCTAAATTAAATATATAAAATATATACATGTGGATATTTTTTTAGATTTATATAGTATATCTTCTAAAAAAATAGGTATATATTATATTAGGGAGTTGAAGGAAAGAAAAGGAAAGAAAATAAATGTGGTGAGAGAAGAGAGAAGAGAGAATATGTGTTGAAAGATGGGAGGCGTTGAGAAAAAGTGAAGGAGGAAAGTTAAGAAGAAGTAATTAGATTATAAGAACATTTTAGACATTTTAAGTTTTAAGTGAAATTCTAATAAAATAGAATTTCAAATCAAAACTATTTTGGGTTGAAATTGATTTTGAGAGAAAACAATGGAATTGAATTGAATTTCATCTAAATTAATTTAATTGTTTTTGTTTCCAAACACCCTAGATGAAAACTCATTAATAATTATTCACGTGTCTTTTTTCTGTATTAAAATGTGTTCGTAACATGTAGCGAAAACAACAAGTAATTTTATTAAGATTTATTTTTGCATTAAAAATTTTATTCAAATAATATAGATCAGACGTAAATATTTGAGTATGCTAGTAAAAATAAACTTCTTCGATTGTACAAAAAATTCATGCTTATCCACACTGAGACCAATTTTTATTTTTAATTTCTTGACCAATAAATTTCTAATCTAAATTGAGAAGCTGCTTACAACTCTTTGTATTTCCGCCGCAAGGAATGAGACACTGCCGACGTCCGGAGCTTCCCTATTCGTCCTGTACACGTGCTCCAAGTCTCCGACCAAGTTCGCTCATCGATCGCAACTTCTTCTTCGAGACTCTTATTTCGCAGTATAAGAGTACGTACTCCTTGTACTCCATAATCTGTCTATGTCTAATGCAAGGTAGGATAAAGCTAGGCGATCCCATATTATGAAAGACCCATGGATTTGGAATTGGGAAGCGTATCTCCGATGGAGAGTGAATCATTCACAATTTTTATGGATAATTTACCAGACAATATTTTGAATAATGAATTATTTCATATGTTCAAGTGGACAAGAAGGATCAATGACATTTATATAGTCGGATCCATCGGATTGCTTTCATCAGGTATACTACAAAATGGAGGAGGCATTAAAGGCCATCAAGGAGATGAATGGAATGCAATTAAAGATTAAAGAGATTTTTGTGGGTGAGGCTAAGTATAGGAGGAGGATTGATGTTCGAAAAAAAATCACTACGTATGATGAAGATGTCAGGGAGTCTTCTGATGAAAAACAGGACAGAAAAGAATTAAAGAAAAGGATGCTGAGATGAACAATGGAGAGTTATCTTGGAACACCATGGAAGTGAACAACTAGAAACTCAGAGGAAACCATTGGAGTTAGGAAGGGATGCGGCGGCAATGATGCCATAGGGGCTACGAGAGGCAGAGCATGACAAGGAGATAAAAGTAATTGGCGCTGAGGATTTGGATGAGTGGCATGAGGGTGTTTTAAAAATACGAACGGATAATTCTTTGGTGTATGCGCCAGTTATGGTGAGTGCAGAATCTATAGAATCTCAAACAATCAGTAACAAAGTAATCTTTGAAAGAATTGAGGCTTAGGAATATGGGAATAAACGAAAAGAAATGGTTGATTTGGTATTGAATAAAAGTTCAGTTGGGGCTAGGTTGAAGTATATAAAGCCCAATATGTTAGTGGAGTGTGATGGCAAAGTGGTTGGGTGGTGCAATGGAGAGTACGTCGTTGTGCGTTTTAAAAGGGCCTCCTTGTTGGCTACTGCGGGCGACCGTAAAGAGAGGGGCGTGGCTAGTCATAGAGTTCACGAAGGGGTTGATACCACGGTGAACAGCGCTGACGAGGCAGATCTGGGAGCAGCACAGAAGTCAGCTGCTGGTGGCAAAGGTGATAATGTCCGCATTGAGCTTGATGGTGTGGAGGGCAGGGAGGAGCGTGAAGCCCCTGATGGACCCGACAAGCAAAATCAAGTCGGGAAGGAGATTGGCAGAGGTGCGGAGAATTGTCTAAACAGCACAGCGGAGGAAAACATTCCACCTAGTGCAGTTAATGAGATTCATGCTAGTTTGGACGGGAGTGATAAGCAGCATGTTGGCATATGTCTGAGGGGTGAGGCAATGCATGATTCAGATTTAGAGGATGAGAATACAGTGGTGGAGGAAACTGAGTTGGAGGATGAAAGGGCTGTAAGGAACTTAGAAGATTCGGAGACTTAGAGCAAGATGCAGACGGTGAAACTAATCAAGATGAGCACGGAAGAAGTTGGGATAAAAATATGGCTGAAAACAGGGTTGCTTGGGATCTGGCAATCGAATCAAAAGTTGTTTTATATGACGAGGATGAGGACATTACGGTTATTCTCCAAGCACAGAATGAAATATTGGCACAAAAAAGAAGGTAAGTAAAACAGAAAGAGAAAGTAAGAAGGAGCCGCCCCAAAAACTCGAATAAGATGTGTAATAAAATTTTTAAAATAATTTAATTCATGGAATGTGAGGGGTTTAGGGGGTATTGGAAAGTGGGAAAAGGTAAAAATAATATGAACATATTAGAATTGATAGAGACAAAAAAGGAGGTGATTACTAAGTTTGATGTAGTGCAATTTTCGGGTAATGATGCGGTGGGTTGGGAATTTGTAGGATCGGAAGGTACTTCCGAAGGTTTATTAATAATGTGGGATGATATGATATTTAGGTTAAGTAATTGTTACAAAGGAGAGAGATGGTTGTGTATAGAAGGAGAATTGACAAACAATAATTTTCATTGTTTTGCTTTGTGTATGGTGCGCATATAAGGGAGGAGAAGCTTGCTGTGTGGAAAGAGTTGAATTTTTTATCGGGAATATGTGAAGTTTCTCTTTGCTACATGGGTGACTTCAATGAGGTTGTGCAATTGGAAGAAAGGAAAGACGCTAGTGTGTTAATAGTAACAGTAGAAGAGTTTAAAACATGGATACATGATATGAAACTAGTGGGTATAGAACTGAATGACCGTAAGTTTACGTAGTTCAATGGTCAATCGTGCAGTTGAATTGATAGAATGTTGGTGAATTTGGTCTTATTGTTATCATTTGGAGCACTTAAGACAGAATCTTTAAGAATCAAGAAACAGGTGTTGCGAAAGTAGTCAACAGGTCGATTAGGAGTTACAAAGAGTGGAGTGATATTTGATCTTTTAGGTTGTTGATGGCATTGCCAAAGATGATTAGGAATTAGTTTATTTGATCTGTCTAGTAATTTTCCATTGATGTCCTACTTTGTTGTGTTGAACTTTTTATTTCAAAAGAATCTTCTCTAAAAATTAGATTTACATATATTTGTGTGTCTATAAAGATAAATGAATAAAATTATTTTTTTTGCTCTTGTTATATATACATATTTTTTTTTGAAAAAAAATCAACACAACAAAGTAGAGCAACTAGAGAATGCAGAGTTACTAGTCAAACAATATAGATTAATCTGTATTCATCACCAACATTGCCATCAACAACTAAAAAGATCAAAATCAATTCACTCTTTGTAGCTCCTAAATGACTTGTTGATAACTTCCAATACACCTACTTTTTGATTCCTGAATATTCTGTCATTTTTTTCCAACCACGTATTCTAAATGATAGCAAAAAAATCAATCAATCACCGTTCACCTATTACGTTCTTCCTTCCTTATAGGAGTCCCTGTCTAACTCTCAAAGTATTGCTAAATTGTTTTTGGAATAGACCCTAGTTTATTATAGGCGAATAATCAAACACACCACACCTGCCAAGTAAATTCACAACTAAAAAACAAGTGTAATCATTCTTATTAGTATCTCTTTTACATAAAACACAAGTATTATCATTTTGATCAATAATGCCAAATCTACTCAATCTCTCCTTATTGACGTTGCCAATTAACATAAACCAGGTGAATAACTCAACTTTTGGTGGTACCAACCCCCTCTAAATAAAACTAGTGAAACTATAACTTGTAATGTCCTCTGGGAGTGCTTCAGTCTGCAAAACCTACACAAATGAATTAGTAGAATAAATACCTGATTTATCAAATTTTTACACTATTTTGTCTTCTCTCTCACTTGTTAATCTGATAGATTGTAGAATCCTATGAAGTTGGTTAAATAATTCCAACTCCTATTGAAATAGTTTCTTTCTCCAATAAAAATTTCATATCCACTCCAACCCATCCTAAAACCCACAATCCCCTATTATAAATCCGACTTGGTTTGAAATCGAAAAAGGCCTTGAAAATACGTCCTGCAGCATACCACAGGGTAGCCAGTTATCCTCTCAAAACCGAATTCTTCTTCCATCCCTTACCTCCAATAACAATCCTCTTATACATATATTTGTACACAAATCATTAAAAGAGCCTCATTACACGCGCTTTCTTCTTCTTGTTCTTCTTTCAAATTCACGCATACGTTCTTCTTCTTCGTGCATGCAGATTCTCCTCCTCCTCCTCCTCCTCCTCCTCCTCTTCTTCTTCACCAACAACACCAACATTTTGCTAACATCTTTATTGGTTCTGATTTTTTCTGGTGTCATCATTAAATAATTTTAGTTCATTTTTTAGTTTATTTTGGTTCATTTGTGAACTAATTTTGATTCATTTGTGTGTTAATTTCGGTTCAGTTGTGAATCAAAAATTTGGTCAATACTTATCAATAGCATCAAGTGAACCGAAATTAACACACAAATGAACCGACAATTAACACACAAATGAACCAAAATAAATTAAGAAATGAACCGAAATTATTTAATGATGGCAGTAGAGAGAATCAGAACTAATAAAGATATTTGTAAAATGTTGGTATTATTTGTGATGACGATAAAGAAGAAGAAAGAGGAGGAGGAGGAAGAGGAGAAGAACAAGGAGGAGAAGAAGAAGGAAAGAAGAAAAACCTGCGTGTGCAAATTTGGAAGAAGAAGAGGGAAAGAAGAAGAACCTGCGCAAATTTGGAAGAAGAAAAAGAAGAAATACGAGGAGGAGAAGGAGGAGAAAGAATCAGAGGATCATATCACAACTCAATTTAAAATAGAATCAATTAGGATTTTATCTAAATTTAAAATTTAAATTCAAAAACAGAATAACTAATTACTCTTAATTTTTATTTAATATTCTCAATTATTATATTATTATATTCTAAGTACTAATAAAGAATATAATAATATTTCATTCGAATTACTATAATTATTTATAAATCAAAATAATAATTAAATAATTCTTTAACAAATATTAAAATCTTCGTTAGTTTGTGACCCTATAAGTTTAATATTAAGTAGATAATTATTCATACTAAATTTACTATTGAAAGTTGGTGTCTAGCAACACTTCATAAGAATTCAATAAAAATAAAGTATAATTCCTTCCATGTCTTAGTTAACCTTTAGAGTATAATTTTATTGTCAAAATTCTAACTTGTTGCCATTATTATAAGGAATTGTGAATGACTTAAGAAATTCATTTCTTCATTCATTCAATTCCTCTGGTCAAGATTTTATTTATTTCAGTCAGTATAATTATAGAGTTTAAATTCTTGAACGAGAGTTGACGAATTTTTTATAGACTAATCATTAATTCTATGTATTTAAATCATACCTAATATCTATTCAACTAGCACTCTATAATATTAGATGTTTAAAATCAAAATATAATAAATACATTATTAATTAGCATAATAATCACAGTGTTTGAAATCAAAATATAATAAATATATTGCATATTAGCATAATAATCACATATCAAAAGAAATTCGAAAATGGATCTTCTCTATTTTTTTTATTGGAGAGAATAAAGTGTGATATCTCACCTTTAATTCTATAAGTGGGGCTAAAAATTAATAAGAGAGAAAATAATAAATGATGAGATCACACACTGGACACTATCTAATTTTTTTCTCATTAGAGAGGATCCACTCCCAAAAAATTCTGTTATTACTATATTTGTTATGAGAATATCATATTGACAATTTAAAAAAAATTCTATTATTACTATATTTGTTATGAGAATAATTATTAAAATTTTTTAGAGTAAGTTAATTCAATAGTCACACATATATATTTAGATTCAATTATAAAAAATACATACACATATGACAATAATTTAAATTAAATTATAAAAAATACATACATATACATATGACAATAATTTAGATTAAATTATAAAAAAATATTTTTTAGTATCATAATATTTATTTCTAATATTATCAGTTTAAATTTTTGAAAAAATAATTTTATGATATAATATCAATTTTTTTTACATAAAAGTCTAAAATTCGATTTTTGTTGACCTAAAATAAATTTTAACATAAAGCCGTAATACTAATAAAAAGAAAAAATAAATTTATGTAAAAATTTACGTAAATCTCCAAAAAAAATTTGCATGAATGGTATATTATTCATGTATTTTTTTATTAATTTAAACATTTAAAGAAAATGATTTGATAACAAATATGTTATCAATTCTTGAAATAAGAATAGTAAAATTATATAATGGGAAATGTTATAAGCTTCGATTTTTTTATTTAAATAAAATAAGCATATCAAATATAGATATACATGTAGTTTTGGAGACATTTTCACTTTTACAATGTGCATTTTACAAACGAGATACGATCAAATTATTTAACAAAAATATGGATAAAAAATACTTGTTTCCTGTGCAAATGAGATAGTAACAGTCAGAAAAGTTTATCTATAAACAAGCAACTTACACAACTTCCAATTCTCCTTCTTCTCAAAAATGCCTAGTGATAAATATTGGGTTAATACTTATAGTTGTTTTTGAAAGATAGCATTTTTTTAAATTAATTTTTGAAAAAAAAATTTGATAGCTATATTAATTTTTAAAAAAATTCAATCACAGGTTAAATCGATTCTTTTATCATTAAAAAATAAAAATATTATATATATATATATATCAAAATTAATTATTTATATATAAATATATATTATTTAGTTAATTTATTTTTTATAAATATTTTATATTTTAATTTATATTTTATATTAATAATTAATTTTTAATATATCAAATTAAGTATTACGTGACATAATAATAATAATATGATAGATTAATAACACATTATTACGTGTCACGAAATAATTAATTAGCATATTCATAACTATCATTTGTTATAACACGTGTCATAAACGGACATTTGCTAATGCTATTCATATTCATATCTATTATTATTATTAGGGATTATCCGAATTTGTGGGCAACTACTATTTGGGGCGAGCGTTGGAATAATGACACCCTTAAAATCGTTATATTTAATTAAAAGAGAGAAGAAAGAAACAGAATGTAACAAAGATATAATAACAGGTTTGCACAAATTAAAATAAACAATTAGGGAGAGATATAGATAGATGATCCTACTGAATTTGTTAGTGGGAATCTATCTATGCGACCCAAAAGAAACACGTTAGTGGAGAGGGTGGAAACGTGCTCAAATCCAAAAAGAGAAGAAATGGTTGCATTATCTTCAGGAATCTTTGCCTATATGTTGGCTCTTTTCTTTGCTCAATTAAATTAAATATATATTATATAATATAAACACAATATTAATTATATATTCCTTTTTAACTAATATATATACATATATACATGAATGAGCAAGGAAATTAAAAGAAGATAAAGACAGCCAAGAATTATTAAGGGATTATTAAGAAATTAAATAAACTAAAGGAATTCCATATGGGGATGGCAATAATTAGTAGGGCATATATATTTTTAGTGGTCCTCAATAATCTTGATTGTATCAACGTAAAGGAGAAATCCTTATATACTTTTAGACAATGCATGCTATCTGTACTTCTATTTTGTACACTCTAATTTATATTTACCATAACAAAGTGGTAACTAAAAGAACGAATATAATAGTAACTTTTTAAAAAAAAAATAATTATATATTAAGAAACAAAAGAACAATAGTAGAACGGAGAAAAAAAAGATGAGGGTGATGTTATATAAAAGAAAAGAAGACATAAAAAAGAAAAAAAATTAAAAGAGAAAGAACAAGACAAAAGAAAAGTTGGTGTAAGATGGAATGGTACAAATGTTATTTTTTCAATGTGTACTACTAAAAAATAACAAAATTTTAACTGAAATAAGAAAGTAATGAAATTCATAAAATTAGATTTTATTTTTGTTGCTTTTTTCGGAATTCAAATATATCTTTTATAGGAGCCAAAGCAAACCTACTCAAATAAAAAAGAAAAATATACAAATCATGGTGGACTAGTTCCTTCAATATATAGAAATTATTTCAGTACTCTACAAAACTCAAATCGAGTATCTTATTTAAGAAGAAACAAGCATGTGTTATACAACCAACTCTACTCCATTGACCTAAAACTAGATTAACAAGATTAAAAAATAATAATACGAGGATGAAGGGGTTCAAATATTGAATACTTTATATGAGATGAAGATAATCTCATCTATTGAAGTGATTTATCCATTATATAGAACTGAATTAATCTCTAATGTTGTATATCTAATTATTTTTTTAAAGGTGGTATTCCCTATAAAGAATTGAGATTTAGCGACGGTTTTTAAGGTTTTTTCGACAATTTCAAATAGCCACGAAAATAATTCACAACTTGGAGGACCAACGTCTTTTAGGCTGTGTTTGGTTGTTGTTTTAAAAAAATAGAAATATAGACACAAAAAATACAGAAATACATGAACATAGATATACACAAAATTTTTAACATGTTTGGTGATAATAGTCATAATACACAAGACACGTCTATTTAATTTAAAAGTCAAATTTATTCCTAAATTAGAACAATCTCAACATCACCACCACTATCACCACCACCATCATCACCAATTTCTATCACTACTATCATCATTACTGATCTTTCAATCTTATTTTAAATAAATAAACTTAACAACTCCAATTTAAATATCACTTAAACAATTCAAATTAAAAAAAAGCAGAAACAGATCTAAAATTAGGGAGGGTGAGAGTTTGTTGACGTATTGGAGGAGAAACAAATGAGGAAAAAAATGACGGTAATGACAAGGAGCGATGCGGAGGCAAATGACAGTGTTAGACAACTTTCTTTGTGCCTGTGATTACTGTGGCGTTCGGTAGAGGCAACCTTCTTTGTGTTTGCGGTTATAACAACATCAGATCTATAATGATAGTCGATCACTTCAATCACCAACACTATTTCTTATCACTAGACGAAGATAGAGATGAAGAAGATAGAGGAAGTGAAAGCGACGTTGTCGGAAATGGTGATGTCAAAGAGGAGAGAATGAAAAAGAGAGATCTAGAGAGAGAGAGACGTCGATATTGGAGAGGATATACAGTGTTTCGGAAATGTAACTACTTAGTAGGTTTGGAATGGTGGAGGATGAGGATGAAATAAATTTGGAAAGGAGGAGTTGAGATAAAGTAACAATGGAAGTTAGAGGAGGGAGAAAGGAGAAGAGAAAAAAGAACGTTAATGTGAGTTGGGTAATTTTGGAATTTTGATCTGCGGCTCAAGTCAAATTTCTGTTTGTCTTTATTTTGGTCAGACACAAAATACATATTTTCTGTGGATAGTTATGTGTAACCGTATTTCTTTTAAATTTGTGTTTTACAAAATAAACAATATACATGTATTGTTGTGTGTGTGTCTTTCATACATACGGACACCATCCAAATGTAGTGTTAAGGCACAAACACTAGATAGCAAATAGATTTATAACAGTTTTAAACTTTCACAATTATTTTGTTGGTTTAGAAAATTGCAACAGTTTCACTATTTTTTTATTGGTTTTAAAAATTAAAGTTGTGGCAGTTGTACGAGTGAGTGAGAATAAAATTGGGTTTTATAGTAGTATTGGAGAGTAAAACAAGCTTGCATATTCTGTTTTACTTGTAAGTGACTTTTTCTTGAATTTTTTATTTATTTATCAAAAAATTATTCTTCCCAAATATTTAAAGTGATAGAAAAATGTAACACAGACCCCCTTTTTCTTTATTTTAAATTTTTTGGATATAAAGTTTTGATATCATATCAAAAAATCATTCATCTTAAAAATTTAAATTAAACTGATATGAAAAGACAACATTAATAATTTTTATTTCTAACACTATCTATATAACTTATAAATTAAATAATACAACTTTATTCAACTTATACAAATTTAAACCCCTCTTTTATTCATTTATTTATTAAAAGAACCCCTTGACATATATGGTTTGTGTATCTAGAGCATGGCGCTGGCTTGGGACTTGGAAACAAGTGGTACTTAGTGGTTGCCATTCGTCTTCATTCAAAGCACATTAGATTCCATCATTAGAGGCTCAGCGCCTCACCAACTCTACTAGGTTGGGATCATATAATCCTAACTATTAAGGCTTCTTTTTTTGGTATAATAACTATACTTATGTCATTTTCAATTGAAAATCCAAACTCTTTCAGGTTTATATCTTTTTTAGCATTATATCTATCTTCTACTAGTTAGGCCCTCCTACTTTTTTGTATAGTTGGAGAAGGAATAATAAAATTATAGGCACTTGTTCTATGTCAAGATTAATAAATTAATTAGTCAAAGTCTTTTCATATATTATCTTTTATTATGTATATAATTATATCATTGATTGATTTGTATTTAGGGTATTAGCACGCACTAAGTGCAATTATGCATTCTCCAAATTATTACTATATTTATTTTGAACAAATCGAAATAATATATACCAATAGTAAATTCTTTAAACATATGCGTACATAACTTGAAGATAATTCTTTTTTATTCTAGTACTAATTATTATATTGATGGCTCTTTTACAACTAAGATTCTTAGAATTAAATAAACTATTTTATTGTTCTTCTCAACTTTCCAAATAACATCATCGATATCTAAGGATGTGACGCACGTGATGACGAGTTTGTAGTGCATAGATTTTATTAATTAAAATGAAAATTATAATTTTAATATGCATTCAATATCTTATGAATTTAAAATTCACTTTTATTTTTTTTCCTATCAAAAATTATCCCGTGCATACAAATAATTAATAGGATTCACAACAAATACATACAATTTTTTGTTTAAGATGCGATATATAGATTTTATTAATTAAAATGGAAATTATAATTTTAATATGCATCCAATATCTTAAGAATTTAAAATTCACTTTTATTTTTTTTCAATATCTTCATTTTCGTTTTCGAACAATTTTTTTAATCAAATTAGCCCTTAGAAGATAAAATATAAGTCAAATTAGTCCTTCCGTCAGTTGGATGATGACGTGTCACGTGAAGTGCCACGTGGCATGTCACATGACAGGTCAGTGACATGTAAAAAAAATTTTTATAGTCAAAATAGTCATTGAAATCCAGACGTAAGTCATTTTCATTATTCAGATATAAGTCATTTTCATCCCTCAAATTTTAAAAATTAGTCAAACTAGTTCTTATATAATTTTTTTATAATATTAAATTTATAATATTTTTTATACTACTAATTTTAATATTATTTTTTAAATCTTAATAAACAAAATTCTCTTTACATAAAATAATAAAAATAATTAAATTTTTATAAAGTTATTTTGTGATTTGTATTTTAAAATTTTACATTTTCAAATTGTAACTTTTTATGTGAATTTTTTTTATTTAAATGAGTTTATCAAATTATTGTTAATTATATATTTAAAAATTTAATATTTTAAATTTTACTGAATAATATGGTAATTATTTTAAATTTTAAATCTTTTAATTTTTTTAAAATTATAATTTTTGTTATTGTTTAATTTATATAGTAAAACTCAATAATTGAAAAACTAATTTATGGAATCACTTTTTGAATCTTAATATTCTAATATAATTTTGTAAATATTTCATTTAAAACAAAAGGAATTTTATTTTAATACGAAGCAAATCTATTTATATAATGTACTAGTGCGGAGTAGCCTATGTTATGCATAGGTATAATGTTTCCTATTTCATTTTATCTCATTGATTTGTGAAATTAAAAGAAAAATTATATAATCTATCTCAAACATATGAAACACAAAAAAATTTATTATGATTTTT
>NC_029776.3:89914131-89927735 GCF_000817695.3 Arachis duranensis
TACGACCTCAAGCCCATCCAATTCAAGCATATAATTTTGTTTAGGTTAATAAATACATACATTTCAATTTTGAGTATATATATATATACTCCAGCAAAATGTATGTAAGAAAAATGTTTTAGAATAGAAAAGAATAAGAGAGATTTTGAGAAGAATTAAAGGAGAGAGATAATTTTATTGAAAAAAATTTTAAGAAGAAAAGATACAATTACTAATATTTTGTTTGTCAATTATATTTCTATTAAAATAAGTAGTATTAAAAAATATTTTAAATTTAATATTATAAAAAAAATAAAAAAAATTATATAAGGACTAGTTTAACTAATTTTTAAAATTTGAGAGATGAAAATGACTTACGTCTGAACTTTCAAGGATTATTTTGACTATAAAAAAACTTTTTTACATGTCAAGTGACACGTGTCACTGACCTGCCACGTGGTGTGCCACGTGTCACTTACCTGCCACGTGTCATGTCACGTCATCATCCAACTGACGGAAGGACTAATTTGACTTACATTTTATCTTTCAAGAACTAGTTTGATTAAAAAAATCATTTGGGGACGAAAATGAAGATCACGTGATCTTTTAGGGACGAATTTGAGTATTAACCCATATATTAAATTTTACCATACTTTTTGTAAAGTATCATGTAATTTATCCTGTGTAATGTGTTACTTTTTAATTGATTATTAGGTTAATCATGCTTAGATTATTTTATAATTAAATTAGTTTTTAAAATGAGAAATTATACAATTTTTTAAAGTATTAAAAATTGAAACATGGCTTTTTCTCTAAATAATTTCTAGAAGATGTATCCTAACCCTCTATAATGGCTTTCGATCTTTCGCTCCTCTCATATTCCTTCATCTTCATTGTGTCTCCCAAACAGCACTGCCTCGCTACTTATAATCAAATTATAAGGCAACTGAAAAACTAAAAAAACTGATAGGGAGTTTCAAGAACGTAGAGAAGAGAGAAAACCAACATGTCCAAGTACGGCGAAGCAAACTCTGGCCAGGGGTGACAGCAGCGACAGATGAGGACGCGACGACGAGAGATGCATCAGAGCAAGGAGACACGATGACGCAGAGCAGGGGAGTCACAGACGCGATGGCGCAGTGTTGGAGATGCACTGGCGAGACAAATCAGAGGAGCCGACGATCGTGATTTCTGGACTCTGGAATTCGGCCGTTCGAGACTTCAGGACAGGCTGACTGGTGAGGAAGAGTTGTTGAGTGACATTGAGAGAGAACTAGGAAGAAAAATTTAGGATTAGACCACCGTTAACATGATTTGAAAAATAAAAAAATCAGTTTCTAATCTTTTAATAAATTATACATTTACCCCTTTTAAAAATTTAATTACAATATAATTTAATTATGGTTAAGGTAGTAACTCAAATTAAAAGCAAATATCCAATTAAAATAGTAACCCTCTAATAATTTTAGGAAGGATTGGATAGAATTCACCTATATATATAATTTAAAAAAAATTAGAGAACTAAATAAAAATATAATATAATAATATGGATATACATGATATAACTGAAAATTTTAATTTCTCTCTTGATCTTAATTTTAGAGATTTTTATTCTATTTTCTCTCTAATTTCTATCTAAATCTCTCTATTTATTGATACAAATTCATATCATATACATCAACCAACATTTTTTTAAAATAAGCTAACAATTAAAAACATGTAGTATTTTCTTGTCCTAATTCTGGTCAAAGTCCTTTTTTTATTCCTCTATTCATCTCCTATATTTCTCTTTCTTACCATAACATGGTTCTATCATCATTCTTTTTTTTTTGTTAAAGTCAATATTGTTGTTGTTACTTCATTGCTTTTGCTTCTTTGCATTTGCTATTGCTTCATGCTTCTGCTTCCATTCTTTTAATTTGTTCTTCATCATTATGTCTCTATTTCTCTCCACTTCTTCTTCTATTGTTCTTCTTTTTCTCTTTTTTCATCTATGAATCTATTTTGGATGTTTTACAGAAAATATTTTTGAATGTTCTATTTAATAGAATTTTTATTTTTATTTTAAATTTTGGATGTTCTTATTTAGATATTTTGAGAATTTTAATTTTTAATTTTGGATGTTAACCTAAATAAATGAATTTGACAGCATTTTATTCAACTTTTGAATGTTTTTTAGTAGGTTTTAAATGTTTTTTTATTGTGTAATTTCGATTGTTTAATTGGATATTATTATAAGCTAAAAATAAAATTTTAAAAAAATTAACTAATATTAACTAATGAGAAGTTGGTTTTTTAGGTGTTCTCATTCAAACTTTCAGTTCTATATGTGTCAATGATCAAAAGTCTACAAGTGAATACTGTGTGTTTCTTGGATCTTTAGACTTCAAGAAAGCAAACAATAGCGGCAAGGTCCAATACAGGAGCATAGCTGATTTGGTGGCAGAACTACTTTAGATAAAGAACTTAATGGTTGAATTACAATTTTCACTAAAAAAAGTCTTACTGATGTATTGTGATAACTTGAGTGCAGTGCTGTTAGTTGCCAATCCAATTCTTCTCTCCAAATCAAAATATTTTGAGATGGATTTACACTTTGTAACGAATCATGTAAATAGCAAAATTGTCAGGGTAAGTCACATTCCAAGGGTAGTCCAAGTGACAGACATTCTAACAAAGGCTATACCATCAGAGAGTTTAATTTCCTGCACTTTAGAACCAAGCTAGGCATTGCTGAGTTAGAGTATGAAAAAGAGGCGGAACAGCTAAGAGGACAGAGCAGTGACAGTAGCAAATGGAATGTGGTGATTAATACTCAAGATGGTGGAGACCAAGCCCATACAGCAATAGAAGGTTACACAGGTGGTGAGCAAAGCTAGTTGATTCTAACGTTAAGATCAGTCCTCTTAAAAGCAGATTGATTTTTTTAAGCAGAAAAGAAAATAGAGATGATGATAAGAGTGTTGAAATATTGCTGAGTCAGCTAGAAAAAGTTAATTTTGTGCTTTCAACTTTAGCCTTCTGTTTGAAAAAGTCAGTTAGGAATCAGTTAGAGGTTAGATTCTAGAAGCTACTAGAATTAGTTGTATGTTGAGCTTCCATAGGCTTCTACAACTCACTCTCTCGTGGTAACTATAAAAGGGAGCAAACCCTTACTGTATGGTTCAATCCATTAAATACAGAATGCAAATTCAGATTGTAGATCTAAACTTCCTTAACCATTATTCTCTCCTTCTTTCTTTCATCTTCTTCTAAACTTTCTATTCAAGTTCTGATACCTTTCATGGTATCAGAGCTGAGGTACCATAGCTGTCGCAAACAGCAGAACAGATCTCAAGAGCAATGGTGTAGAATTTTGTTGCAACTCCAATATCCATGAAATTGGATGAAAACAATTATCTACAATAGAAAGATCAGGAAGAATCAATAGTTGAAGAAAATGACATGCTGAATCACCTTACTGGAGATTATATTCCTCAAGTTTTTCTCTCTGACAGTACGATGAATCTAGAGTTTTAGAAATGGAAGCGACAATATGCTCTTCTGAAGTCGTGGCTGCTAGCTTCTATGTCAAATCCTTTCATTACAAGGGTGGTTGGTTATACACTTACGCATCAGATCTGGAGAAGATTAGAATATCATTTTTCTTCTCAAATTAAAGTCAAGGTAATGCAGTTGAAGAATAAAGTAAGTACTATTCAAATAGGTGCATCAGTTACTTGTGTTGTCAATAAAAAATATTATATATGCAATAGCCTCTATAGGTGAGTTGATGAAGAAAAATGACCATGTTAATTCGATTCTACACGGCTTGACTGAAGAGTATGGTAATGTGGTGACCTCAGTCTTAGCAAGATCGCATAGGATAAGTGTAGTAAAATTAGAAGCACTACTATTAGCTCATGAGAGTATGCTTGCAAGATTAAGAAGATCTAAAATTTTTGTGCATGCGAATGTAGCTCAACATTCACAGTATTCACAAAATTAACAGAGCCAATTTCTTTCTCAAAATTCAATGGCAAGAAGTAACTTTAGAGGTAATTTTTGTGGAAGAGTAGGAGGAATGAGCAGAGAAGACAGAATGATGCAAGATCTGCAGAGTAGAAGAAGAAAAATGTCAAGTCAATATACTAAGAATAGAGAAATGCAAGAACAGTCTCACTATGGATACGGAAGAAGACAGTATGAAAGAAGCAAAATGCATTATGGAAGGAATTTCGTAAGTGAAAGGTTATAATATGAAAGGCCACAATGTCAAATTTGTGATAAGATAGGTCACACAGTCAAGACTTGCTGGTACAGATATAGTGAGGAGCAATATGAAAGAAACTATAACAATCAAGTCAACCAATCCAAAGCCAACTTCAACAATGTGTTAGCCACACCAGCAACCATTCAAGACCCGAACGGGTATCCTGACTCAGGAGCCACACACCACATGACGCATGATAAACAAAATCTGATAGAGAAAGAAGAATATGTTAGTGATGAACAAGTTGTGATAGGAGATGGGACATGTATGCAAATTAATTCAGTTGGTAATTTGTGCATTAAATCTGACTTGAGCTCTAGATTGTTTCTGCTAAGAAAACTATTGTTTGTACCTGAAATCACAAAAAATTTGGTGAGTGTACATAAATTCTACTGTGATAATGGAATTTTCTTTGAATTTCATGCTGATAAGTGTTGCATTAAATCACAGAAAACCAAAAAAATTGTGCTCCAAAGGAAGGTTGATAAAGGTCTCTATAAATTTCTCAAATTCACTATAATGCACACACCAGCAACCTATCATACCTCTCTGAACAAGAAGACCAATCTTCAAATTTGGCATGCTAGATTAGGACATCCAAGTCAAAATGTTGTGTCAAAAGTTCTAAATGTTTGTAACATTTCTGTTTAAGCTAGTAGTCAAATAAATTGCCCAACTTGCTATATAGGAAAGTCAAACCAGTGATCCTCCCTTTTCCCACTTTACAAACAGTGTACTCTAATCCTTTAGAACTTGTATATACAGATATATGGGGACCATCACCCATAGCTGATAATAATAAAAATTGGTATTTTGTGAACTTTATTAATGCGTTCTCAAAATTTACTTGGTTACATCTTATTAAGTCTAAAGCTAAGCTAAAGTCAAATTTTAATCACTTCCAACAATTGGTTGAATTGCAATTGAATACAAAACTAAAAATGCTTCAAAACTTCAATGCAACTGAATATATTAGTTTGTCAAAGGTCTTGTAGGAAATAGGAGTTCAATATAGGTTTTCTTGTCCTCGTGTACACCAACAAAATGGCTCAGCAGAAAGAAAGCACCGGCATATAGTTGAAATGGGTTTAACCCTGCTAGCAGGAGCTTCGATTCCTACAAAGTTTTAGGGTGAGGCATTTACTACAGCAGCAAAGTTGATAAACATACTACCTACACCTGTACTGAATGGACAGTCACTGACAGAGAAGTTACTGGAAAAGAAATCCCCCTTATGAAACTCTCAAGATATTTGGATGTTTGTGCTTCCCTCACCAACAATCTTACAACAAACACAAGCTTGATTTTAGGTCCTCTCCTTGCACTTTTATTGGATACAGTACGATTCACAAAGGATACAAGTGCCTCACTTAGCAAGGAAGAGTCATCATAACTCCTCATGTTTTCTTGAAGATAGGTTTTCCTTTCAAGAAGCAAGAAAGAAAGTCAACAATATACATGAATCAGAAGCCTCATGTCCAACAATTTCAGCCATGTCCAACAATTTCATCCATTCCAACAATTCCAAGACTTACTGAAGTCACACAGCAACTTTAAGAGCCTATAATAACAATTCATGCAAAAGATAATAGTTAACCTGAATCCCAATCATCAAGTGTCTCTCCAAGCAGCATCCTTAGAGTTGAAGAAGCAAGTAGAACAGTATCCTCTGACCAGCAAAGATCTACAGCAACCGTCCTAAACTATTCTAGAATTAGAGATTTAATGCAGCAAAAAATAGCAGTAGTGACAAATTCAATCAGGATAGCATTAGCTTAACAAAGACCAATAGTAGTGTCAGCAACTCTGATTCCAGTGCCAATCAATGATATAGAAATTGTACTGTCACTCGCTGAATTAGAAGCCCCTTATGCAGCAAGTAACTCAAACAACTCATATCTAGGAGCAAAGCTGGTGTATTCAAACCAAGAGCTTTTCAAGCAAGTGTAGAACCAAGGAGTGTGCAGCAAGCCCTCAACTCACCACAGTGGAAGGAAGTAATAGACTAGAGTATGCAGCATTGATAAAAAAAACAAAACTTGGGAGGTGGTCACTCTCTCTCAAAACAGAGAAGCAATAGGGAGCAAATAGGTCTTTAGAATCAAATACAATTCAGATGGATCCCTACAAAAGTACAAAGCAAGGCTGGTAGCACAAGGTTATGCACAGAGGCCTGGCTTTGACTTTACTGAGACATATAGTCCAGTAGTAAAGGCTACCTCAATCAACTCCTATCAATTGCCATGGCTAGGTCTTGGGTAATCAAACAACTAGATGTCAATAATGTATTTTGACATGGAAATTTGGTGGAAGATGTATACATGAAACAACCTAAAAGGTATGAAATTGGTGATTCTTCATTAGTGTGCAAATTAACAAAGGTCCTCTATGATTTGAAATAAGTCCCAAGGGAATGGTATCACAAGTTGGCAAATAGGTTGGCTGAAATTGGTTTCCAAGCAACAAATTTGGATGTTTTAGTATTTTTGTGAAGTGTAAGTGGGATAAAGACCTTTGTATTTGTATATGTAGATGATATTATCATTACTGGTGATTCTGAACAACATGTAAAAGAAGTAATTGAGAAGCTGAATGCCAAGTTTTCACTCAAAGACATGGGTGATCTCCACTATTTTTTAGGAGTTCAAGTGGCAAAAACAAGAATTGGAGGATTGATCCTGTCACAACAAAAGTACATTGGAAAAGTATTAAAGAAAGTTAATATAGATGGGTACATAAGTTCCCACACACCTCTGCCATCCAATGTGAAGTTCTCAACCTTTGGAGGTTCAAGCTTTGATGATCCTCAGCTCTACAGATCTGTAATTGGGGGTCTACAATACCTAATAGTAACCAGACCAGAAATCTCCTACAGCATCAACAAAATGTCACAATTTGTTCAGGCTCCCTTGGACACTCATTAGAGAATGGTAAAAAGGATACTTCGGTACCTCAGTGGGACAAGAAATTATGGCTTGCAATTGAACAAAGACAACTTGATACAAGTGACTGCTTATTATGATTCAGATTGGGTTGGAGATCTTGATAATCGAAAGTCCACAAGTGGATACTGTGTGTTCCTTAGTTCTAATTTGATCTTTTGGGCTTCAAGGAAGCAAATAGCAGTGGCAAGGTCCAGTACAGAAATAGAATACAGGAACATGACTATTTTGGCAGCAGAACTACTCTAGATAGAGAACTTAATGGTTGAGTTGTAATTTTTGCTAAAAGAAGCACCACTGATATATTATGATAACTTAAGTGCAGTGTTATTACTAATCCAATTCTTCACTCCAAGTCAAAATATTTTGAGATGAATTTACACTTTGTAAGAGACCATGTAAATAACAAAACTGTCAGGGTAAATCACATTCCAGGGGCAGTCCAAGTGGCAGACATTCTACCAAAGATTATATCCTCTGAGAGTTTCCTACACTTTAGAACCAAGCTAGGCGTTGCTGAGCTAAAGTATGGAAAAGAGGCAGAACAACTAAGAGGATAGAGTAGTGGCAATAGCAGATGCAAAGTGGTGAGTAGAACTCAGAATGGTGGAGACCAAGTCCCTACAGCAATAGAAGGCTATACAGGTGGTGAGCAGAGCTAGTTGATTCTGAAGTTAAGATCAATCCTCTCAAAAGCAGATTGATTTTTTTAAGCAGAAAAGAGCAGAAAAGAAAGTAAAGATGATGATAGGAGTGTTGAACTACTGCTGAATTAGCTAGAGAAAGTTAGTTTTGTGCTTTCAGCTTTAGCCTTCTGTTTGAAGGAGTCAGTTAGGAATCAGTTAGAAGTTAGCTTGTAGAAGCTAGTAGAATTAGTTGTATGTTGAGCTTTCATAGGCTTCTAGAACTCACTCTTTCGTGATAACTATAAAAAGGATCAAATTCTTATTATATGATTCAATCCATTGAATACAGAATGGAGATTCAAATTGCAAATCCAAACTTCCCTAACCACTCTTTTTTTTTACTTTCTTTCATCTTTTTCTAAACTTTCTATTCAAGTTCTGATACATTTCACTTTTAAATTATAGTTATCATCTTTTATGTTTGATTTTAAAATGGTTTAATTTCTCTATAGTTATAACAAATTTGCACTTAGATTTCTATACTTTTTTTTTAGATTGGATCTCTATATTTTTTTTTGATTGGTCTCTACATTACTTTTAATTTTATAATTAGGTCATTGCTAGTATAAAAAATGTCAAAATTAATAAAATATTTCTCCGTAAATTAAAAAATACCCATAATTAATTAAGAATCTAATAATTAAATCTTTAACCACATATTTTTTAAAAAAATACGTTTTTAAACAAAAATAACTTAATTATAAAATTAAAAATAATATATCAACCTAATTAAAAATAATAAAAATTTAATAAAATTATAAAAATCAAGCATAACAATTAAAACCTTTTAAAATTTACTTGCACACGCACGCATTATTTTTGCACACCGAATTCGTTTTTCAATTTCTTTTGGATAATAATAGCACTAGAACTTAATTTTTAAAATTTGATACGTACCATTTAAATTTTTACCACTCGATTACTTATGGTGACGTCTTCAATCTTAATTCGTCATTCATTAAGTTTTTAAAATTGGACGTATATAAATAATCATATTTTTAATTAACGAATACTAAGATGAATAAGTATGAATGTCGTTCTAAAAAATATAAAATTTTAATTATAAATTTAATAAAATAATAAAAATTAACAAAATAATTAAATCTAAAAATAAGTATAGATCTTACTTTATTGAATACTAGCATATCATTTTATTAATAAATAAATAAAGTATTATTTACTTAAATACATATTCTATAAGCATGCAATAATAATTTCTTCAAAATACATCTTTCTATCCAAGTCAGCCAAATTTTGAGCAAGAGTAAATGTGGTCCGAGTTATTGATGAAGATGGAAATGGCCTGGCGGCAAATGAAAATAAAGATTAAAGTATGACTCATTTTACATGTAAAACATATATATATATCAATTAAAAAAAAAACAGAAAACAAAAAGAAAGGTAACCTGCATTAAGTAGTATAGATAACCAGAGGGCCACTTTCATCTTCATGGGAATTGGGGCCTTTTCATAGTCGAATGGACTTTTTCTTTTAATGCCTTTTGTATTGTATTTTTCTCTTTTTCATAATGCCTTTTTCCAACGTTTTCTATCAGAATATAAGATTTTTCCATGGTCCCCCAACTCCAACTTAATACTATATACTATATATATTTATATTTATAAAACAAAGCATGTATGAAATTATCCCTGATCAATAATCACTAATATATATTAATTGATTGATACATTACATAATATATAATAACTCTTATGCACTAACCTCGCATGGAATAATAAATTTTTCATTATAGGCATATCACTCATCCCAACTAAGAAACCTAATATTTAAAAAAAAAAAAATAGCATCAGCTCCGGTTTTTTCTCCAAAAAAATCCATCTAGCTAACTAGCTAATTAACTCAACTAGTTAAATATATAATGTACACGATATACAAATCTGTACTAAGATGATGATCGCAAGCACCTAATCAATTAATTAATTAATTTCAACCCCCAAAACCAAACCAAAAATTAGGCATAAAACATTTTTTTCTTTTTTTCATTTTTCCTTTTTCTGAAGCTCCTTAGTTGTCTTATTTTTGCGCATTCTATTTTGCTAGCTAGTACATACAAAGCAATGTACCAAATATCCCTTCTTCTTTTTTCATTTTTTCCTTCTAACCCTAAATAAAACTTTTTGAATTTTTCTTTTTATTTTTTGGGGTATCTTAGCTTGTATCTCACATCATGATCATGATCATGATGATGCAAGTGGAGAAGTGAAGTCCAATAGATGATGCGTGGCATCACAAGCTTTCCAGCTATGTTCAATATCTTCAGCAATTCTCTTTGCATCAATAGATGCTCCAAGCAACCCACGCTTTGTGAAACCAACGGCATACAATCCATTCTCTCCTTTCCACCCATTTGGGAATGCTTTCCTTGGCAATCCATCTTTCTCACTGAACATTTCACTTCCCTAAATCATCATCACCAAACTATTAGTCAATTATACAAGAATTTAATTCTTTTATATACACTCACAATATAAAATTCTAATCGGCTAAGTAGATATTTCAATAATATGTGAAAATTATATTATGAATCGTTAGATGGTTTAGTCAAACATATTAATTTATTTAATAGTTCATAATGTAATTTTTACGTAAGATATCATTATTAAAATATTTAATTTTTTTTAATATGACATTATATAATTTAATATCTGTTTTTATTCTTTTTTACCCTAACAATTCATACAAATTAAACCCTAATTGTTTCTATTTTTAATTTGATTAACAATATGATGTTATTGACTATATATACTATGTCAAAGTTAGGAGCGAAAATATACATGATTAAAGGAAGCACACTACCTTTAACCAAGAGGGTACATTGCTTTTGTAACCAGTTGCAAAAATGATGGCATCAAAGTTCTCAACTTTCCCATCAACAAACTCCACTGAATGCTGTGCTAGTCGTTTAATTCCCCGGCAAACCTATATACAGAATTGGACAAATAAATATGTGTAATATTGTTGGAAAAAATGCAACAGAAGAAAAAAAATGTTTTTTTCTTTCTAAAAAAATTAGAGGATATATAGATTGTAGTTGATTAAGACAAGGAAACAGAATATATGAACAAGTCTTTTATTATTATTGGAAAAACAATAATGGGGAGAGAATGTGACCTTAATTTTGCCACTTTTGATGTGAGCTAATGTGCCAACATCCAAAACTGGTGTTTTACCATTCAAATTCTTGAGCTCTAAGGGTCCAAGCTTAGGACGATTAAGTCCAAATTGGGAAGTGTCTCCAAGCATAAGATGTGACATTAGAAGCAAAAACTGATCCACAATATGTATAGGGAACCACTTCAGCAACCACATGGATAAACCAAACGTTGATTTCCCTAACATTTGTTGTGGTAAAATGTGCACCTGCATCATCAATACAAACATAAACAAATATACTTTAATATTGTTTAATCGAATTTCAATAGATGTAAAAGTAGTTACCATTGTTGATTAGTGTCTACTTTACAAAAAACTCTTAACGTAAAAATGGTACTGCAAACTGTTATTTGACTGAATCATTTACGGTTCACAGTATCATTTTTATTGATTTACACTATACTAATAAATATTAAATAAGGTGGTTAAGTAGCTTTTTAGGAAATTGTAGGCACAAGAGTCATGAGAGTAATGTTTTCATGATTCCGGATATTTTCTGCAAGCAGCTACTGTACTGACAGCGGTTCTTTGCAGAGAAAAAGATTGATCTCAAACTCGAAGGTCATTATTATTTTTTCAAGCATTTTGGGATGATGACTTTAATGTTTGCGCATGCAAACAGATTCCAATGAGGTGAGAGAAGAACGACACAAACTCTTTTGACGGTTATATATTCTATAGTTTAAAATAATATAACAGCATGCTGTCTTCACTCAGCAGCTTCCAGTTTTGTCTCCAAAAAAAACAAGTGTGTTATATGAATTGGTGAACCAGAATTACACTATCAAATCACACTTCAGATTTAGATATGGAAAAAATATTTATATTATTAGTATTATGAAGAATCTTCACCTTCTCTTGAAGGGAATATAACAATACTAATCATACAGTGACGCGCGGAAGCGAAAATAATATCTAAGATGTAGTTGAAAAAAAATTTAAGATCAATAGTTTAATAATTCAACAACAACTTAAATTTTAAAATATTATTAATTAACTATTGACAAAAAAAATAAATTTTACTATTATTGACCAGCATTTTTCGTTCAAGTTATTAAAAACTTTAGAGTAAACTCAAGTTTGTGATTTTAGGTATACTTTAATTGAAGAACTGAAATGAATTTTGAAGTGTGTACTCACCGTGTTTCTAACAACAAGGAAAGGCTTTGCATTATGATTGGAAAGATCAAGACAAACCTCCATGCCGGAATTTCCGCATCCAACAACCAAAACATTCTTCCCAGAAAACAAGCTTCCACTCTTGTACAAGCTAGTATGCAAGATTGGCCCTTCAAACTCACCCATCCCTTCAATTTGGGGCACAACTTCCTCCGCATTTTCGCCGGTGGCCACAATCAGCCACCGGCAACCATACTCCTCCTCTTCCTCCTCCTCTTTATTGTTCTTGTTAAGCTTCGTCTTAACCCTCCAAAACCCTCCAAAACTCGTGTCGAAGTTGGCGCTAACGACTGTCCTGCGAAAAAGAGGCCTAATAGAGAAGTTTTCAGCATAGGCCTTGAGGTATGCCAAGAATTGTTGCTTTGTAGGGTAAGAAGGGAAGTTGTTGGGGAATGGCATGAGGGGTAACTGGCAGAACTGCTTGGGAAGATGAAGGCGAAGGCGATCGTAGGTCTTGAGCTGCCACATTGAAGCTAAGCAAGCTTCTCTTTCAAGAATGAGAGTTGGAATTCCTTTCTGTTTAAGGCATGCGGATGCAGCTAGGCCTGAGGGACCAGCACCCACTATAATTGGTCCCGGAACCCATATCGGAGGAGGAGCCACCATCTTGTCCTTCTTTATTTTGTGCTCGTAATAATCATGGATGCTTTTTCCTTCTAGTTCCTTCAAGTACTCCATCAACTCAACAAAGTCAAACACAGATATATAGATAGAGTAGAATTATGAAACCATGACTATACTCATCTAATGATCTTCTCCAAATAGCTTTCTCTAGCAAGATAAATAATAAAGGATGGATGGTGTTTGATATGTTGGATATGGAAGCTAGAGAGAATTGAAGTAGAAGTAGTAAGTGATGGATATAATATAAAGTTTGAGGGAATAAATAGTGTTTGATGTGTTATTATTGAGCAAGTGAGTTGGTATATATATGAATTTGGGTGAGTGGTTTCATGAATCATGAGGGCTTAGAAAGCAGGGTTTGGTTATGTGGGACATATGTAGCTATTTTGTATATCTTGGTAATAACTGACATTAACCAACAACAAACTTTAATTTCATCTCTCCCCCCTTCACCCCCCAAAAAACACACTTTGAGGGAAAAGAGAGCAATCAAGCAAACATTCCAGCCTATGAAGACAAGTAGCTACTCAGGAATCCTATGGAATCTGTTAGTACTTTCAACTAAATGCATATATAATTAGGTAGACATACATGACATTTATGTAGAAGCTTAATCAATTCTAAGCTTGTAATTTTAAATTAGGGTAAAGTATATTTTTTTTATTTCTATAATTTATTGATTTTTTTAAAAATATTTTTTATGTTTAATTTTATTTAATTTTGTCTTTAATGTTTTGATTAATTTTATTTTATTTTTACTATTTTTT
>NC_029776.3:89927994-89929575 GCF_000817695.3 Arachis duranensis
ATCAATTTTATTTATTTATAAATAAATTTATTCATATTTTAAATTTTTAAAGAGTAAAAATGATAATTTATTTACTTTTATATATTATTCATATTTTTGGTCTCGTAATTTAAAACCAAAATTTTAGATATTCATGAGTTGAGATGTTTTATATATAGATGGAGAGTTAATATTTAATTTAGTCTATCAGCTTGGATACGAGCATCAGTTTAATTTATAAAATTTTAATTGTCATAATTTCATATAAAACGCTGCAACAAATTACAACAGGAGAGTCGTAAATATGTGAAAAAAATCACTTTTGGTAATATTATGACGGTTTAAACTCGCCGTTAATTTAACCGATGCAAAATAACTGCTTTACAATAGTTATGTCAGCAGTTGCTGAGAACTGCCGTAAAATACCATCCTCACGTCCTTATGCACTGTGGCTATTGTTCTATTTGCGTTCTATAGTGAGTCTGTAAATTTTACAAATGTAATTTAGATTAGTTCTTATGACAATTTTCGATACACAAATATTAATGGAGTGCTAATATAAATAGTTAGATGCAATACTAAAACTTGAAAACAACGTTATTTTAGTTTTAGCGCTCAAATATTTTAAAAACAACATCAAATTACTTGTTTTGACAGAAAAATTTTTATTAAATACTACTTAATATGATGTTGTTTTTTTATTATTATGTTAAAAAACTAATATTATTTTACAGAATTCAATCTGAAATCTAACTGTCCGCGTTAACATTTTATTAATTTTTTGTTAACGTCTAGCTTTGAAACACGCGTGAAAGTGAAGCTGAAGCGGCGGATCTATGGGCATTAGAAAATAGGGTCACAACTCACAATATAAACAGCCTTCAGACATAAATAGTACATGTAGCAATTTATGTCACTTGAGTGCCAATAGTAATATTTTATTTACGGTGAACTGGGTTTGATTTATTTTTAAATTTTAATTAAGATTGGATTAATTCTAGAAGAGAACTATTACATTATTATATCAAGCAAGTATATATACAAAAGTTCATGTAAAGCTAAATTTCAAATTAAAATACACTTATTTATTTCAAAACTAAATATGAAAAAAAATCGATAATTAATCTAAACCTTGACTCTCAAGAAAAAAAAAAGTTAAAAAGATAAAACAAAATAGAGGTAAAAAAAACATAAAAAAAAAAAGCAACATACAACCCATACATATAGAGAACGGGACGGAGGTTCTAGCAAAGAGGTGGGATGGCAAAGAATTAATAAGTTTTGTAAAGCGTCACAATCACATATAAAATGAGTACAATAACACTATTTCTGTCATTTCTAATTCACTTTAATTTGTACCTACACTTAAAGTTACAACTTTGCTTTAGTTTCATCTAGGGTAGGTCATGCCATATATATAGATTTTCTTTCTAAAACTAGCCTTTATTTACACTATTTATTGAGCATGAGTGACACCAAAATAAGCAATTATTGGTTAACAAACTCGCTAATGTTGTTAGAAGTTTTTGTTATTCAATTTCTACCATTCCTAAATTTTCTTAATTCTATTAGGGTAACGAACTTAAACATTTACAATTGAAT
>NC_029776.3:89931213-89976533 GCF_000817695.3 Arachis duranensis
TAATCCCTCTATAATTTTCGCAACTTTGTATATCCCCCTTATTCTTGTAGATAGGTACCAAGGTGCTCTTTCTCCACTCATCAGGCATCTTCTTTGACCTTAAAATCTCATTAAAAAGCTTGGTTAACCAGTTGATGCCTTTTCCTCCAAGACCCTTCCAAACCTCAATCGGGATATTATCAGGTCCTACTGCCCTGCCATTTTTCATCTGCTTTAGAGCCTCTTTTACCTCGAAGTCTCGAATCCTTCGATAGTAGTCAAAGTTTTGATCTTCTTCCCTTGTGTAAATATAATTAAATGATTGTGTAAAATATTTTTACGGTGTTAATATATCAAATTAAACTTCTATATAATTTTTTTTAATTAATAAAATCTTAGTTACGTTGTTAACCAAATCATATTATTTTATCATAAAGCAATGTTACTCTATTACATGAAACGATTCACCCATCTCTTCTTCTCTGTGTTAGTTTTGGTACACAATTGATCATGAGTAATACAACTTTTGAATTATTTTCACATAAGAAGCTTCTAGATATCATTCAAGCATGCACTGAGAACGGAGAAACAAGGCAAACAATTGAGCTTCCTTTGAGTTCTGAAAGTAATAAAAAAAATACTAACTAGGTGTATGAATTTCAACACATGGAACATGAGCAAGGAAATTTAATTTTCAAATTACCACAAACGTTAGTGAAAAGGAGCATATACTGGTAGAAAAGGAACCGACATTGGCGATTAAACCATATGGGATCGTTCTCTTTCAAAATTTCTACATTTACGCGATCAATTAGACTAAATTCCCATTTTGGTCATTGAGATTCACGAAATTACTTATTTTGGTACTCAAAATTCAAAACTATCTATACTGATTCTCCAGATTTAAGTTCGGACACCAATGTAGTCACTCGACTCTTTTCGACGATGATTAGACAAATGGAATATTGAGATAGCATCCTCTCTGTCACGCTGAATGATGAGTAAACGACGTCGTTTACCCTTGGCATCCAAATAAGTCATAAATGTCGTCGCTTTGTATACGAAGGGAGAAGAAACGATGGAGACCCAAAATAAAGTATTATTCTTCTTCTCTACCTCCACTATTCTTCATTTTGTGACTTGTTTGGGCACTAAGCATAAACGATGTTGTTTACTCATCATCCAGCGTGGCAGGGAGGGTGCCATCTCAGCACTCCGTTTGTCTAGTTATCGCCAGAAAAAGTCGAAGAACTATATTGGTGTCCGAATTTAAATTTGGAGGACTAGTATAAATGATTTTAAATTTTAGGAACCAAATTAAATAATTGCGTGAATTTCAGAGACCAAAATAAGTATTTAGTCCAATCAATTATCTCTAATTTTTAAAAGGGTTTATACTTTTGCCGCACAATTTTTTTGCATGGAAGCGGAAACTCCCCGGTGATTACGGTGGGGTGTTAAATGTGAATAAAACTCCACTATCCAAGTTAAATTCCCAATGCCCCTGGAGTAGAATCTTGTTTTTATTATCTTATTGTATATGTTTGTAAACTAAGATCATCAGATTCTTTTTTTAAGTTCAGGTTATTATTTGAGCAAATTATGATTATAAGACAAGATCTAAGGTAACTTAGTTTTCTATGATTCTACCCTACATGAAACTCCCTTTTGAGGCATGCAAACAAAATCCCTTTAATATTTTTCCAAGTATTTTAGTTTGTTAATAATATACATGTATGATATAGATATGTTTCTTTTTCAACAAAGAAATGATAACATGGGAGCTACATTAGTAGTGAAATGACTATCTCATGCTACTATCCTCTTCTGTTGAAGTTGGTAAGATTTAGCAATGTTCGACTACAAAAGGCAATGTATTTGAGTTGGTAGTTGCAGAGAAAATGCGGTTTTCTACACTATTTAAACACGATAAAAGGCATTTTCATGAAATTCATTCAATAACAATTAAAAAAATATATGTTTTATGAAAAATATATTAACACAATACAAAATATTATGTGCACATCAAAAATTAATTATTATATATTTATATATAAATATATGTATATTATTCAATTTATTTTTAATATATATTTTATATTTTAATATATATTTTATATATGTAACTGATTTAATAATTAATTTTTTTATACATATAACTATATTAAAAAATAAATTATAAGGATGATTTATTTTTTAAAAGAAATTATAAATTCTCTTATTTTTTTATTCGGGTGGTTTAATTTAATCAGATTTAATTTAATTTTAAAAATGTAGTTATATTCAAATTTAAAATAAATATATTTTGTTTCTCTAATAGTCTTTTCAAAATAAGATTAAGCTAAGTATAATAACATATTATATTTTATTTTATTAAGACTATATTAAATCTGATTTTTTTTTTTAAATTTTACCTGATCTATAACTTATTTCAGACTTACAATATAGAAGAAAAAAAAGTATAGATTAACTATAAAAATATTATATTTAATAGGCTTGAAAAATAATCTTTTGACTACATTAATTAGTGGTTTAACTGGACCTTTAAAAGGGGACTATTGAATCAATATGCTTTTAAATTTTTACTGATTCGAAACTTTAAAACAAAAAAACCTGCCATGCATGAGATTTTTTTGTTTTATCTCATTACACTAATTCAAAAAGAATGCAAAAGAAAGGTAGAGAAAAAAAATTATTAAGTAGCAAATATAACTAATATAAAGAATTGATTTCACATCCAAAAAATAAAAAAAATAAAGTGTTTATAAGATGAGTGACTCATATAATTTAATGTTTTAAGGTTTTGAGTTGGATTTGTCATTTTTTTTATCTTGTATTCTCTTAATTTTTTTTTTGAAATTTTTCTATTAATTAAGAGCTCTTTATAATAGTCCTAATCGTTAAGAAGTATTTAAAGTGAAGTATCAAAAATCTTTTCTACAGATGTAATTGAGTGACATCAAATTTTTTTTTTAAAAGAGTGGTCTAAATAGTGTGTTCCACATTATAGTACAATAATATGATAGACAAATATTCAAATGTGATAAAAGAGTTAAAAAAATAAATAAATGATGTACTCGATGTGATAATTCACACTTAAAAAAGAGACCCATCAAGTATGTATAGTATAAAAAATTAAAATCATATTAAAAATAAAAAAAACGAGAAAAGATGAAAAATTTAAAAGATAAAAATTCGTTGACTTAATGCATTAAAATTTTGAATGGAATGTGATATTTTTTATTTATTTTATATTCTTACTTAATTATTCTCTAAAAGTTTCTCAATGGTTAAGAATTCTTCACAGTAACCCGCCACAAAAAGACATCACGGCCACGTATTCTAATTTAGCTTTCACATGAAAAAAATTTATATCTACTCTCCATGACAAATGATGGTAAAATTTGCATTACTATCAAACCAAGTTACAAAAATAGACCACAACAAGTACAAAAAGATGAACTTAAAAACAGGATTTCATAACCAGAAATCACTAAAATTCTATCTAATGTTCCTAAACCCAGAAATACCAGAATCCATGGTTTATAAACCAAAAACCATGTGAACTCAAACTGAATTATACACCGATATCTATGGGAATTCTAAACCAAGTTTATACCCCAAAAATCAGATAAACTCTAAATCACCAGAAGCAATATACAACCAAAATGTACATTCTAATGGATTTTTCACCCAATCTCTCACTTTTTAAACTAATGATTTTTTTTCTTGATTTTCAACTAACTCATATATATTAGAGATGTAATCATTTATCTAACTCTTCGTATCAACTTAAACTTTTGAAAAAATAATTTTATAACGTAGTATTAGAGTTTTTATAAATTAAAAGTTTAGAATTCGATCCTTATTACTTAAAAAAAAATTAACATACAATTAATAAAAATAAAAAGAATGTAGATGTCTATGCAAAAAGTTCATGTAAACCCAAAAAAAATTATATAAAAGAGATTATTAGAAATATAATTATTTATATCTTTCATCTTATTAGATTAAAGTTTTAGGAGAATCAATTTTTTTTAACTTTTTTTAAATTATTTTATTTATTTTAAATTTTAAATTCTAGATCATAAATCTTTAATCTTAAATTTTAAATAATAAATTCTAAATTCTAAATACTCAAAAAAAACAAAAAATTTTAGAATTAAAAGTAGCCAATATTAATTAATTAAAAATTAATTCCCTATAATTTTATTTATTAAAAAAGCCTATATCAGTTTCTCAGTCTTTTCTTTTAAATAATAATTTCATACATAACATTTGAATGAATCTACATCTATATTGTGGGCTTCTGCATGATGGGAGGATGAGCATATATTTATAAACCATTCTTGAAATAAAGTAAAAACATGGCATTATTAGTATCCTAAACCCGGCCCCCCAAAGATTAGATTCATGTTTTTGTCTTGCACTTTGATTGGATGTTTCAGACAACACAACACAACACAAGACTATGCATGTTTCATGGTCAACTTGTAGTGAGCATGTTAAAAGCTAGCTAAGAGATCAGACTTAGCTAGCTTAGAAAATATGCATGACGAATATATAAGAAAAATACTAAAAGGTTATTAGAATCTTTTATTTTTAGCGTTACTTAATCATCAATATTTAAAAGTATAGAATAAAATATATCGTTAAATTATTATATTAAAAAATTTGAATTGATGGATAAATAATGACCGAAAATAATAAATTTTAATGGTTTTCTAGCATTTCTAATATGTATATATATAGTCCAATAAGTAATTACTACTACTTCTGCAAATGCTATAATGAGACGAGAGCGATTAATTTTTGGCCATTGTTGGTGGGCATGATACATAGATCACGTTTTGTTCTGACAAAGAGAAAGTAGTAGTGTTATTCCAGCCTTCTAAGTATGAGCAAGCATAGGTCTTTAACTCTTTATGATCTTTTGATCAACATTGCATATTTATAGAGAATAGTCCTTTCATCCCTTACCGTACTCACCCCATTAATAAGAATACTCCCATTGTGCGACATCATCATGCCCCCCCATCTTCAATTCTTGTTTTTCATTTTTACCATATATACATATATGCCATGCATATTCCTTTGGCATCTTCACCAAGTCTTGCATTCATATACCAACCAACTATACAGATTCTTGTTACCAACTAATTTATCCCATTGTTACTTATTTCACAAATTAGGAATTTTATTTTCTATGTTTAATTTAATTTACCCAAATAAAAATGTAAATTTGTTAATACTAAACTTGCATTGATGGTATAATTCAAACTTCTGTTTTATTATAAAATCATTTATTTAAAAGAATTAAACAAATAAGTAAGGGCATATGAATGACTAATAATCGTGTTGTTAAAAAGAGTGAAAAAAAAAGTTAGTAATTTTTTTAATTAGTTATAACAGATATTTTGAAAAGGCTATTAACTTGTATTATTGAATGAAAAACATGCAAGGCTAACAATCTTTTAAAGAATCTATTATAACTGATTAATAGAATCAGTAACTCTTTTTACTCTTTTTAACAACACTACTACTATTATTTCTAATATTATTTTGGTATTGTGCGATAAAATTATTTATTCTAGAAAATTTAAATTAATAAATAAAAATACAAATGATTATATCTAACAATATTAATAACCAGTTGATTTTAGTTATCATATGATCTCATTTAAGTTAATATATATACGCCAAATAGTATATCATAAAACAATTTGAATAATGTTGCGTGACTAAACAAAATTTATTATTTTTAATCAATATTTAATTAACACTCTAGCTAAATATTAAATTTTAAATTTTAAATACTAAATTCTAATCCTTAATAGTATGAAATAAAATATTAACAAAACAAATTAGCTAATAATATTAGTAAAGAAACATTGACTCCTAACATTTCCTTAACAAGAATATCATCAAGACCATACAATAATCTGTGGGCGATGCTAGCTAAATAAAACCTACAATATTCATAAATTTATATATGCTTTACAATTTGGTGTAACTGATTATTGCAATTGCAAGAATAATATATACTACTCCCTTTTTTCTTCCCTGGGATGCTAAGATACAAAATTAACAGAAACAACAAAAGTTATGTGAAGCATGCTGACTCTTGTAGCTATGAGCTAAAATAATTAGAGCATTTGCTTCAGTCAACTATAAAAACAGCAAAAAGCTATGAATGGCTTTAGGTTAAAGGTGAAGATTATACTTTATCAGGCCATGTAAACGTACACTAATAATCAATGTATGTGATCTAAACATGACAACAGAATCAATTTTGAACTGGAAGGCACGCGCGACTAGGTATCTAAACTCCTGAGGCAACTTCATATTATAATGCGTGCCACACAAACAATTACAAAAGCCTAAGGTGGTACAAGGTAAATACTTAAGTGTATTATGTGTCACATATAATTTGATATTTATTTAAATTAAAAAAATAATTAATGACTTAATATTAAAATTTTTTATGATTCAATAATTTAGAGTTTGATATTTATTAATTAGAAAAAAAGAAATTAAACATAAGATAAATTAAAAACAAAAAAAATATATGCACATATACTTGCTCTGTGAATCCCTTGATAAAGACACTTGCATTTGGATAAGTAGGTCATGAAAATATAATTATTAATAAGTTGTTTGGAGTTTTTCTTAATTGCATTTATATAATAATATTATCAATCTCACTGGGCGAGGAAATACCATTTCATCGGCCAATATATTATCAATTATAGTCAATTATTTTTGAAAAATTATCATTTTACTTTTATATTTATTTTTTGATTTTTTTCACTTCTTTCTCCTTCTTTCTCCCAAAGTTCATTTTTCGCCATCGGTCATCCACTATATACGGTCACTAGCTATTCGATACTAAGTGCTGACTATCCTAAATTTTAAGTATAAATCTTAAATCATAAATTTTATATTTTAATTCTAAATTTTAAGGGTGTATTTAATCTGTATTTTTATTTTTTCATTTTTATTTTTTAAATTTTGTAAAAGAATAATAAAAATAATAAAAATAATAAAATTTATTTTTTATTTTCTGTTTTTTATAAAATTCTGAAAATAGAAAATATTTTAAAAATAAAAACGCAAACAAAAGGATTCTAAATCTTTTAAAAATTGAAAATTGAAAAAGGTAATTTTGTAATAAAAAATTAATTAATATTAATTAATTAAAAGTTAGTTTTTAATATTTATTCTAATTTTGGTTTCTAATTGCTAAGCCTAGCATGTCCCGCATGATACCGTTGAGGTGGAACATAGAACAGTGGAAATGAGTGTAGCATCCCTAGCCTTTACGCGTACTTATTACTGTGCTATACCTACTAGCCAGTAGCTATATATAATTATATATAGCATAGTCTTCATTCTTTCCTTTAAATAATTATTGAAGACCTTTTTTGTTTGCTTTTGGGGTCTTTTAAAATTAGATGAATACGCTTAGGATCATATTTTTATATGAAAATGATATTATAAATAATTAGATAATTTAATATATTTAATTAAATATATTAAATTAAATTATCTAATAATTTATAATATTATTTTTATATATAATGTTATTTTTTAGAAGTATAAATTGTCAAATTTAATTTTGATATATTATGAAATTATCTTTTTTAAAAGTTAAATTAATAAAATGANCATAATTAATTATATATTTAATATAATATGTGATTTTAGAAAAAGTTGTTGATTAATATGGACATCGGAATCTATCAGATTATATGGCTATTAGACAATTAAATTTCCATACGGTAGAAAACAATGAATAAGATGTACTTTGCATTAATTTATTTAAATAATGGCAATATATAAACCCTAATGAGAAGTCGGCTCTCTTAATTTATATATAAAATAACTATTAATTAAGTAATTAATTTTGTTAATTATCTTTAGGAACGTACGTCCCCCACTTGGCATCACTTTGCCAAACAAATCAAATTCGTCATTATTTCTTAATTATATTATAATTATGATACCGGCCCCATCCGCCCCAATATTGCACAGTTTCAATAATATAAATGTGGAGATTAAATGATCCCATTGTAGAGATTAGAGAATATAGACCTAAATTCAGTGATCAAGAAATGAAGGAATGTCAAGTTCTGAAGAATAGTCCAAGTAAGGGTGATGATGGATAGAGTAAAGTAGGGTAGAGTTTTGGTCTAATTTTAATTTTATTTATGGGTTAAGATTTTATATAAATTTTATTTTATTTGATTTGTGAATTAAAAATATTTCAATTCTAATACTATTTATTTTTAATTCGCAAATATCCAATCTTATCTGTGAGTTATAAAAAGATGTAATATGATTATATAATTTGATGATAATTTAAAATAGAATTGAATTTTATGTAAAATATTAAATTATTAATTAATAATTCTTTTAATGGTTAAAAATTTTTTATATTTAATGAAAAATATTTTATTTAACATTCACTTAAAATATATTTTTATATAAATATATAATATATACATATATAAAATACAGATACATCAAATAAAATTGAGATTCAATCTGTATCTTATCTACCTACTACAAATTAAATTGAGTATGTGCTGCGTATTACCATCCCTAAATTCAACCATATATGGTACTAAAAAATTAATATGTGATCAATCACTCTAATGTCATTCAGTGTATTATATATAAAATATAAATTAAACAATTTGATGTTTTTTTTTTATCTTTATTAGAATATCCGGAATGGTATTCTTAATTATAACTCTTCAAATAAGAAAATAAGAAAAATACTCTTCTAGGAAAGCAGAGGAGAAAAAATACTAATAAATTAATAAAACAATAGGTATAATATCATGATTGTGACAGATCACGATAACAATACGTATCTTAATGTACAATTTAACTTCTCTTTCTGACAATTAAGCTTATAATATATACACAAAATTAAAGCATCTTACTATACATTTACGAGTTCCGAATAAAAGCATCTAATAATTGTTAATTTCGGCATAATTACGTACCTATTGAAAGTATCTAAAAGTTCATATATACTAGAAGTGGAAGAAATTAATTAAAGAAGGTTTCTTGCTAAGAAAGAAAGCAAAAGTTATAATTATGTTATTAGAAAATAAAGAAATTCATTAAATATACCTCAATGTTATTATTTATTTATTTTATTAAGAAAACCTCCAATAAGGCTTAACAAAAAGCTAATAATAACTGATAATAGAAAGAAATGCATGTTGTTAGGAGTTATAAGCTAGCTAGTTATTAATGCTATTACTGTTAATTCTATTTTTCTGTTAGAGTTAGTCAGTTAGGAGCCCAGTTGACTTAGCAGCAGCTTCTAGTAAGTTTTATAGTTTGTTACAAATTGGTTAGCCAGCAGTATACATATAAATAATAATTCCACACATGCTGCAATTCAGTTACTGAATTAAACGCAGCTTCACACCTTTCGTGCTTCTTTCTCTCTTTCTCTTTCTCTCTGAATTCCTCCTTTGAAGCCTGGTACCTTTTATGGTATCAGAGCTTCCAAGCTTCGCTGCTCACTCAACAATGGCGCAAGGATTCATAGCCACTCCTATATCGATAAAATTGGATGAAGAAAATTTTCTGCAATGGAAGGATCAAGCAATTTCAACAGTAGAAGGGAATGATATGCTGAGCCACATCACAGAAAAGAAAATTCCTCCACAGTTCGTGCAATTGAGTGAAGGAACAGAAGCTACAGCGAATCCAGATTATCAAAAATGAAAGAGGCAGGATGCTCTTCTCAAATCCTGGCTACTGACTTCCATGACCAAGTCACAACAAGGATGGTAGTTGTGTCCTTACACATCAAGTATGGAAGAGACTAGAGGATCACTTCTCTTTGCAAATCAAGGCTAAGGTAATGCAATTGAAAAACAAACTCAGCACATTTCAAATTGAAGGATCTGTGACTGAGTATGTGTTGTTGATTAAAGGCACAATTGATGCTTTGGCATCAGTAGGAGAGTCAGTAAAGGAAAGCGATCATGTCAATGCGATTTTACACGGCTTATCTGAAGAGTATTCTTCAGTATATACATCTGTGCTTGCAAGATCTGAGAGTATAACTGTTGCTGAACTAGAAGCCTTGCTGCTAGCTCATAAGAGCATGCTAGCTAAGTTCAGAAAATCAGAGGCGTTTGTGCAAGCAAACGTAGCTCAATTTGGAGGATATCATCAACAGTTGCAAGGAAGAAGAGGAGGCTTCAGAAAAGGATTCAGAGGAAGAGGAGAAAGAATGCACAGAGGTGGTAGAAATCTCTCTAATGCAGGAAATATGATGCAAGAAGTTGATAACAGACAGGCTAATAGAGGAGGCAGAACATATAATTCAAGAAGCTATGAGTACAACATGCCACAATGTCAGCTGTGTAATAAGTTCGGCCACACTGCAAGAACTTGCTGGCACAGATACAATGAGGATCAATTTGAGGAAGAAGGTTATGCTAGAGACGGATATAACAATGCTTGACGCAATCAAGAGACTCAGCCACAAGCAAACCTGTGCAATCTGATAGCAACACCAGCAACAGTCCAGGACTCTAGCTGGTATCCTGACTCAGGAGCTACACATCACATGACACATGATGAGAAAAATCTGATGGAAAAGAAAGAATACTGTGGAAATGAGCAAGTAATAATTGGCAATGGATCATGTTTGCATATCTCTTTTGTTGGTAACTCTTATTTCAAAACTGATTTGAGCTCTAAGCCACTTCACATGAGAAACTTGTTGTGTGTCCCTGAAATTACAAAGAATCTTATTAGTGTGCATCAACTGTGTTGTGATAATCAAATTTTCTTTGAATTCCATGATGATAGGTGCTATGTAAAGAGTAAAGATACTGAGAAGATTGTGCTTCAAGGCACTGTGAAAAAAGGCCTCTATAGATTTCCTAGCATTAACAAGCTGCAAGCACCAGCTGGTTATGCTGCTGCATATGCTACTACACTAACTAATAGGAATAAAGTTGACTCTCTTGTATGGCATGCTAGACTAGGACACCCTAATCATGCTGTTTTGTCAAAAGTACTAACAGTCTGTAAACCCTCAACCTTACCAGTTAAAATAAATTGCTCAGCTTGCTGTATTGGCAAGTCCCATCAGCTCCCTTTCCCTTCATCACAGACTGAATACACACATCCCTTAGACCTTGTATACGTAGACATTTCGGGTCCTGCCCCAGTGCCAGATAGTAATGGAAATTAGTATTATGTTATTTTTGTTGATGCTTTCTCAAAGTATACCTGGGTTTATCTAATCAAATCTAGAGCTCAGTTGAAAACAGTTTTTGAAAAATTTCAACAAAAGGTTGAATTGCAATTGAACACTAAGCTAAAAATATTGCAAAATGATAATGCAGCCGAGTATAGAAGTCTGTCACAGATTTTGTAGGTCAAAGGAATTCAGCACAGATTTGCTTGCCTTCACATTCACCAACAAAACGGGGCTGCTGAAAGGAAACATAGGCACATAGTGGAAATGGGACTCACATTATTGGCAACAGCAGTAATGCCTACAAGGTTTTGGGGAGAAGCATTTGGTACAGTAGCTAAACTGATCAACATTCTCCCTACGCCAGTCCTTAATGGTGCATCTCCAACTGAGAGATTGCTTGGCAAGCAGCCCTCATATGAGCAACTCAGAGTCTTTGACTGCCTCTGCTTTCCACATCAGAGGCCATATAACAAGTATAAACTGGACTTTAGATCCTCCCCTTGTACATTCATAGGGTATGTAACTAATCAGAAAGGCTATAAGTGCCTTACTCAACAGGAAAAGGTCATCATCACACCAAATGTGGTGTTTTTTGAAGATCAGTTTTCCTTCAAGCAAGCTGATCAAGGTCTCAAGCCAACAACAATCCCAACCCACAACACTCAATTCCAACAATCCCAAGAATCTCAACCTCTACTCAACCTCCTCCTACTAACCACCAGCCCTAACCCACCTTATCCCAGTATACTACCTCAACCAACCTCTCTCAGCCTACTTCACCACAAAATAGTCTCTTGAACACCTCAGCACAAGTTCCTTTGCATCAGTTAGGTAACCACTATCAGTCTTCAACTCAGTCACTGCTTCCCTCTAGCAGCCCGCAAGAGTCCACAATGCCAGTAGCATCCTCCTCAATGCCAATACCTATTCCCATCAGTGATATCGAAATTGTCCTTCCTCATTCTTACCCTGACCTTAGAAACACTGACCTCACCCAAAACACTCACCCAATGCTGACTAGAGGCAAAGCAGGAATTGTCAAACCAAAGCTGTTCATGGCAAGTGTTGAGCTAAGGAATGTCAAACAAGCACTCAGGTCCCCTGAGGAAGGCAGCCATGGATCTGGAGTATGAGGCTCTCCTAAGAAACAATACCTGGACGCTTACTAAACTCCCACCTGATAGAGATGCAATTGGCAGCAAATGGGTGTTTCGGCTTAAGTATAATGCAGATGGTTCACTTTAGAAGCATAAAGCCAGACTAGTTGCTCAAGGCTTTGCTCAAAAGCCAGGTTTTGACTTTACAAAAACCTACAGTCCAATTGTCAAGCCAACCTCTATCAGATTATTGCTCTCTGTTACACTGTTAAGGTCTTGGACCATAAGGCAATTGGATGTAAACAATGCGTTTCTTCATGGTGATTTAGTTGAGGAAGTCTATATGAGGCATCCCCAAGGTTATGAACAAGAAGATTCCTCACTCGTTTGCAAGCTCAACAAGGCTTTGTATGGCCTAAAACAGGCACCTAGGGAATGGTATTCTAAGCTGGCAAATGGACTAAACAAGCTAGGATTTGCAACCACAAAATCTGACATTGCAGTGTTTACCCGTGAGATGAATCAATTAAAAACATATGTCCTCGTCTATGTAGATAACATCATTGTAACAGGTGAATGTGATGACTCAATTAGGGAGGTGATCAGCCAATTAAACAGCATGTTTGCTCTAAAAGACCTAGGTGATCTGCACTACTTTCTTAGAATCCAAGCCGCAAAGACTAAGAGTGGAGGTTTAGTGTTTACTCAACAAAAGTATATTGAAGAGGTAATGAAGAAGGCTGGTATGGTAGGATGCACAGCCTGCCACACTCCTCTTCTCTCTACAACAAAAATCTCTGCCCTTGGAGGTTCAAACTTCCATGATCCAAGTCTGTATCGATCTATCATTGGGAGCTTGCAATATTTAACTATTACTAGGCCTGAGATCAGCTTCTCTGTAAACAAACTGGCCCAGTTTGTTCAATCTCCTCTGAACTCACACTGGAAAATGGTAAAACGTGTGTTGAGATACCTAAATGGTACAACTCACCATGGCTTGCATCTCAAGAAGGACCCTGCACTCAATACTGCAATGAAGATCACTGCCTACAGTGACTCTGACTGGACTGGTGACCAGGATGATAGAAAATCAAACTCAGTGTATTGCGTGTTCCTTGGCTCGAATTTGGTGTCCTGGGCATCAAGGAAACAAACTGCTGTAGCCAGATCCAGCACTGAGGCAGAGTACAGGAGCATGGCAGAAACAGTGGCAGAGTTAGTATGGATAAGGAATCTAATGGCTGAATTAAAGCTATCCATCTCTGAAGCACCAGCGGTGTACTGTGACAACTTGAGTACTGTATTGCTCGCAGCCAATCCAATCCTACATTCTAAGTCCAAGCATTTCGAAATAGATCTCCACTTCGTTAGAGATCATGTCAACAACAAGAAAGTTCAAGTGAGTCACATCCCTGGGACAGTGCAAGTGGCAGACATCTTCACAAAGGCAGTTCCCTTTGAAACTTTTCTCCACTTTCGAACCAAGCTGAATGTCTCTGATCAACAAGCAATTGAAATTCCTCAAGAAAAGAAAAACTAGAAATGGTGTTAGGAGTTATAAGCTAGCTAGTTATTAGTGCTATTACTGTTAATTCTATTTTTCTGTTAGAGTTAGTCAGTTAGGAGCCCAGCTGACTCAGCAGCAGCTTCTAGCAAGTTCTATAGTTTGTTACAGATTGGTTAGCCAGCAGTATACATATAAATAGCAATTTCACACATGCTGCAATTCAGTTACTGAGTTAATTAATTTATTTATTATTAGAGAAATAATTTTTATATATTTTCTATCAGTTTAAATTTAAAAAAATAATAATTTTATGACATAATATTAGAATTTTTATAACTGAAAAGTTTAGAGTTCGATTTTTGTTATTCTCTAAAAAAAAATAACAAAAAAATCTATATAAAAATTTAAGTAAATCCAAAAAAAAAGTTTTGATTTAAAGAATAATATTAAAGATATAATTATTTATCTGTTTTTTTTTTATTAACTTAAATTTAAAAAAAAATAATCATTTTATGAAACTTATTACTCTTAAAGCTTTCTCAAACTCAAGATCACAGTTAAAAGTAGAAAAAACTCAATATTAAAACAGATAATAATAACACTGTTTTGCCTTATTAGAGTAAGAGATTAATTGGGTTAGTTCCCAAGTAAATAAATACAGTAACCAATAATAATGATTTGATTGTTATCGAAATCTATCAGAACACCCGGTGAAAATTGCATTTGAAGTTAAGATTTAAGAATACATGTTAATTAATATTCATCCATACACTTAGTTAATAAGTAAACTATCATAATTGGTTAGAGGAAGGGAAAAAAAGAAGAGAATGAGTTAGGTTGAGGTTATTTGTTTTGTTGTCTCCCTTTCTAAGCGTAGAATGCAGATAAACATATGGTTTTTGAATTAAGAAATGATAGTTGTTTCTTAGCATTCAAAGGGGTTCATGAGTTATATGTCAACTATTAGACAAAGGAATCTCTGTGGGCACATATATTCCACCATGTTCTACCCTTTATAGGAACCACTGAGAATAATATGTGTAACCTTTAAGCACTTGTACATTAAAAGTTTGATTAGACATTTGTGGGAATGTCTCTTTATTTTCCTCTCTCTAGTTGGATTATGAATATATTCCAAAGTACATATTTAAACCATGAATTATTAATGCTAAATATTGGAAGTGTTATCTACGTCAATGGTGACATACTTGCCATGTATGCATGGAAATTGTTGATCATAATTATATATTGATCAAACCATATTTAAAAATAAAATCTTGATTACTTAGCTAGCATGCCAAATATATAATAAGTGGGATTTTATCTATATCATGGATTGATCTATATCAATCTTGCTTATAAAATCTTTTAATAATATGTGGCAAATATATGTAATATTTTAGCACTAATATTGTGATATATAATTATTAGCAATTCATAAATTGACAAATGAAATAATATAATTAATTCACCCGTATATGCATGTAATCTATTTGCATTGATTGAACATGAAAGAGAAATTGAGTCAGATCCAATTTTAAGGTTGGAGCATAAGTTGTTTAATCTTATAGTTGTCATAAAATTATTTTTTAAAAAAAATTTAAACTAATAAAAAAGGATATATGAATATTTATATCTTTGATACATCATTATGCAATTTTTTTTTAAAGATTTGTGTGAATATTTTGCATAAATTTCTGGTGTTATGCTTTTTTTTTTTCAGAATAAATAAATTTTCTAAACTTGATAGAAGTAAACAACTAGTAGTATTTATAATCAGTACAGATTTTAATGGCCCAACTTTAATCATTTCACTAGCTCTCCAAATTAATCCTTTTTCTTCACTCGATTCTCCAATTAGGACTAATTTAAATTTAAAAGAACACACTAAAAAGTAGTGATTAAAAAAAATATGTGCAATGACAAGCCCTTTTTCTTTTTTTTTTTAAGGGTCGCCATGGTAATAATTGAATATTAATGTTCATTAAGAAATAAATAAATCTAATAATTATAATGACGCACCTTTTTCTATAATTAATTAGTTTAAAAAATAAAATAATGGTCGTCATTGAGGGAATTCAGGGAAAAGTAATGGGGCAAATTGAAGAAGTTTAGTGAGATTTTGGTTTTGCTAATGCATTATCAACAAAAATATTCAATGTATAAAAGCTTATAACATTATTTATACTTTCTATTAAAATATTTTACTTCGGAAACCAAAAACTATATAATTATATCATAGGAGTAAGTTTTTAAAATAGTCCTTGGCCTTTAAAATATCAAACATATTAGTCTTTAATAAAATCAAAAGCTAAATTAGCCTGTTATTTTAATTTTTTTTTGAAAATTTAATCACTTTATGAAACTAACTTTTTTTTAAATAAGGTAGGGCCAAATTTTTATCATTTGTGAAAATACATTAGAACTAATGTTATGGTTCAGTATTTCTATTAATTTTTTTTTTACAGTATTTCTTAATTCAATACAAGATAATATTTAATTTTTGACACTCTATTAAGCGGATAAATAAACTAATTACTTGATGAACCCAAATTAAATATGAATGTAGTATAATTACTTAGTGAAATATCTATGGTAAGTGTTTTTTTATTTTTTCGGTCAATATTTACCCTAAAGTTAGTAGTACAAATGAGTGAATAGATCCTTTGAATTTTTTTCAGTTGAAAGAGTAAAATATAATTTCTAATTTTTTAATATTTTTTTTTAATTTTATTTTTTTTGTCTATTCCTTTTCAACTAGACATTCTAAATAATTGAAAAAAAATAAGGTAGACACAAAATAAGCAATCTTTTCAAGTATTGTAGAGACACAAATTTATGTCTCTGTAGTATTTGAAAAAGTTGCCTATTTTGTGCTTATCTAAGAGATCACATTTTACTCTTTTAATTGTTAAAAAAAATTAAAATGATTCATTCTCGATGGTAATTTATGTGCCTATTATACGTTGCACCCAAGTTCAAAAATATTAAAAAGGAATCTTTTAGTATTGTGTGGATAAATGTGTAATGTGAGTGTATTGTGATTCCTAAAATTGGGATACAACCAATTCTTCTGAAAAAATAAAACCTAACAATAGAGTACAAAAACAAGTATGAAAGTTTTTTTGGGGCTAAGGCTTCAGCAGTTCAGCTCCTACTCTATTGTTACGTTGGACATGGGTTTGTGACTATAGGGATCAAAAGCATCAACCCAAACCGAAAAGCTGACAGTGATTCCCCCAAATATGTTTTTGTTTAGTTAGGTTGCAAAACAAAACCCATTTTAATTTTTGGGAATGAAAGAAAAGGAGTACTCGGAAAGAAACACTATTGTTTTACCAATTTTTTTCCATTTCTTTCTTGATGGGCCCAATTCAATTTCAAGTTTGGGCAAGTAATAAATTTCATATTTGATTCATATAACCAAAAACAAAAATTTCATGTTTGACGTTATTTTGTCATTCAGCAACTTTGCCTATGTCATAAAATTAATTTTTCAAAAAAAATTACTACACTAATTTAAATATATTGTATTCAATTAAGTAAAATTATGCAATGAAATATATTATCTTATACTATGTTATTAATTTGTAACTAATATCCCGTTGTAATTTTATGTTTGTAATTAAATCCTTAATATTTATAATTTTTTTAATTTATTTTCTATAAAAATATAGCTAAAAATAATATTATGTATCTTTTGACATTATTTTGATACGAGAGAACTATTATAAAAGTTTTTTAAGTAAAAATTTAATTACAATTTTTTTATAGGACCTATTTACAAATGATAAATATATAGGAAATTGTGAATTCATTAAATCGAATAAAAATTAAATATTTTTTACTTATTGAATTTAAATATTAATATATTATTCATAGTAAATTTGCAAATTTGACTTATTATTTTATTTTATTATTTTGCATCAAATCATCCTCTATTATTAATTTGAATTCAATTTTAAATTAGTGTTAATATTAAAATTTTAACATGAATGATAATAACTCAACTCCCTGGGTTATGCTTTATTTGAAGACGTGAATCATTATGAATTGAGATTTAAAGAAGGTAATTATTCTAATGAATATGTCAAAAATATTTTTTCATAATGATCTTAATTTAAAAAGTGTGATTTATTTATTTTATCTAGGGATGGTAACGGGTACCCATGGAGGTGGGGGGTTTCCGCCCTCGTCCTCCGCCTCCAAAACCTGTTTCCGTCTCTTTTCCGTCCCCACTACGGATAACGGGGACTCTGTATTCGTCGAGGACCGAGGTCTCCGTGGATATTCGCAGAGTTCTATAACAGACAATAAAAATCAAGAAAAATAAAAAAAATTGAAAAATATTTAGAAAATAAAGATCCCAAATTACATTCAAAATCAGCCAAACATAATAACATATACATAATCCACAAACAACCAGACATAATTCATCACATCATAGAAACATAATTCTCAATAATTCTCAAGCCTTCTTCATCTTGTAATAGTTGTAATGGTAGTGATGTGAATTTCGATTTACTTGAATCCTACAGACATAAATTACAGAAATCACAAACATAAGTCATGCAAATCAGAATCAGAATAAAAAACATAAATTATAATTAACCTAAATCAAAGAAATTATAACACAATCACATAAATTATATAAATCAGAATCAAAATAAAAAAATGTAACATAAGCACATAAAATTACATAAATCACAGAATTAACAAAGCATCACACATAAAACACAAAAATTAAAATCAGAATAAAAAACATAAATTATAGTTAACCTAACTCAAATCAAAGTAAAAAAATGATAAAATTTCTGATGCTTCAAACCACAAACTAAAACTTAATATCAGAATCACAAACTAAAAATTTTTTATGCTTCAAATCAAAATCAGAATCACAAATGCTTCAAATCAAAGTAAAAAAAGAAATTCAGAGTTCATAGAAGCTACCTATCAGACGGAAGAGCAGAGGGTCGGAGATCAGTGAAGATCGGCGACGGCTGAGAAGTGGCGTAGAGGTTTGGACGCTCTTACGTATACGGCGAAGACAACGAGGATTGAGAAGTGGCGCAGAGGTTTGGACGCTCTTACGTATACGGCGAAGACGACGACGACTCACTGCTGTTGTGACGTCGAGACTGAGAGGAGAGGATCTGAGCGTTGTCGATGAGGGGCTCAGGGGTAGGAGGTGGCGGTGGCGGTCGGCGGTGATGAATTTGTGAGATGAAATGGTTTGAGAGAAATAGAGTCGAAGGGAGGAGAGGAGAGGACAGAAGGGAGGAGCATAATGCAATGTGAGTGATGGCTAGGGTTTGCTCCAAGCCTCCAACTCTCATATATATATATATATATAAAAGAGGCATTTTAGTACTTTCACATAAATTGGGATTAAACGGATCCCCATGAGACGGGTACTATTATCTCCGTTTCCGTCCTATATAATAAATAGATTCCCGTTCTCTGTTTTTGCGGGTTCAAAAAATCCTCTATATCTATCTTTTGGCGGGTAAATTCCCACAAATATTCGCCCCACCAAAAATTTTTGTCATTCCTAATTTTATTATACTTTAAATCAAAATAATATTTTTATAATATATAAAAATCAAACCCTAAAATCTGTTATTTAATAATCAAAATAAAATATCTTTATACGAAGATAGTTATAAAACTTTTATGGACCTAAAAGAGAGTGACATCTATGTAACTTTGCTAGAAGCACAATGCCAAAGATCATAAGGCATAATATAGCCTATGAAGGAGAACATAGAGCTTCCAAGTGTTGTTAAAAGGAAGCATAAATAAAACAACTCAAAAAATATAAAATATAATAAAGATTAAAAAAAAAAAGATAAAGTTCTCAACCTTTATGTGTTGATATATATGTAGGGAAGACTATACATATAGCTCATAACTACCTTGAAGTATATTCCTGTTACTTTATCAACTGGTTTCGGATTAAAACATATCATATGCTTTAGTTTTTTTTTTTAAATGATATTTGAGATGCTAAGGATTAATTCGTCACGAGTTTAAGCTCGATTTAAAAGTTTATTGTTGATTAATGGGTTGCTACATACATAAGGTGAAATTCGAATCTTCAACACTTATTTAAATGGATAAATAAACTGATCACTCGATCAACTCAAGTTGGTATATGTTTTAGTTATTGTGATGATCTTGTAACCTTTATTTGGGAGAACCAAGTAATGCATGCCACATAGAGAGGTGAAGTAAAGATAGCATTATTCATCATTTTATTGTTGCTTATCTTCCCCTCTCATATTAAGTCAAATGTATGACAATGCCACAGCACCATTCGGCCACAAAGCCATATATAAAAGTTAATTTAATTTAATATACTTTGATTGTGGTCCATCTTATTCCACCAACTTCATATAAGTGTCCTCAATCCTCATTGACTTGTTCCATTTCAACCAATCCATGCCTCAGCATATATGTACGTCAATAATAATCTATTGCCATATATATTCTCAACATCGATCAAGGTTCTCATCATGTAGTATTATTGTAGGATCACTATTGGCCACGGAAATTATATATGCATACATATTTTGGTTATATTAAATTAATAAACACGTGTATATATGTAGGAATTACCAACATTGCCGCAATGCCACCCGCACAAAACCAACTTTCAGTCTTTCACATGCATTATATTGTGTTTATTTAATGGATTTTCTATTTTCGTTTGTCGATACGCGTCAATATCTAGATTCTATTACCACAATCTATTAATTAATTGAGTGCGAAAATAATTAAGTTGGATTGGTTTAATGATTAATTCACTAGTTTGTTTAATTAAATATCAAAAATTTGAATTTTATTTTGTGTATGTAGTAATTTATTAACTAATAATAAATTATTAAATAGAATTCAGTATCACGACGAATTAATTTTTATCAGATACCATAAGAAAAAAAAGGAATGAGTGCGAGAAACTATTTTTTCCATTCCTAAATGAATATATATGTATTGTTTAATTTATTTTTAATGTGTATTTTTTGTTTTAATATATATATATATAGGTAGTTATTTTTTATGTAAATATAACCTGATTAGTTTTTATAATATCTAATTTTATAAATTAAAACATTAAAATAATTATTTATAAATAGGGTAAAGTATATTTTTTGTCTTTAAAGTTTGACAAAAGTTTTAAAAATATCCCTAAGTTTTATTTTATTTCAATTTTGTCCCAAAAATTTTCGATTTGTATCAAATATACCCCTTACGACTAATTTTTCAAAAAATTTAAGATCGATTCAACAATAATTTCACAAGAACAATCCCTCAACACAAGCAAATCAAGCATGATTTTCATGCATTATTGTTATATTAGTCTTAAATTTTTTGAAAATTTAGCCTTCAAAGGTATATTTGATGCAAATTGAACACTTTTGGGACAAAATTGAAACAAAATAAAACTTAGAGATATTTTAAAAATTTTTGCCAAACTTCGAGCACAAAAAATATACTTTACCTTTATAAATATCTGTCTTTTTATATAGGATAATGCTACGTATTCATATTTTTTTGTTAACCAAGTCCAATCAAATTTGTCTAAGACAACAAAAATCATTTATGACTAATATTATTTTAAGTTTTATTGCTTAACTTGGTTAGACTTAGTTCATAAAAAGACTTGGATGTGTAATATTGATTTTTTTACATACATACATATATATATATATAAGTAAATACTTATTTAAAAATTTACTTCTTATACAATTAGAAGTCAATTCTTATTGAAATTCATAGTTGAAAAAATTCTTTCAATTAATGTAGTTGTTACAGAAAAAAAATTAAAACTAATATAAAAAAAGATAAATATCACTCTTTCGAGTTAATTTCTAAGAAAAAATACAAATTTAATTTAAATTGAGAATTGATCATTCTAATGACATTTTTAAATTGACTATAAAATACTAAAAATTGAGTAAAAAATTAATGTGGGGTCAAATTTAATAATTTAGTGGGGAAAAATAAATATTATTTTCATATACTACTCAAAAAAATTTTAAATCGTAGTGGGAGCGATTGCCCCCACACTCATATACATACATTCGTCCCTGTCTCTCTGATTATTAATTATTATAAAGAAATAAATATTGCGTCGTTGTTTTTAAAGGTAAGTGTGATCAACACTGATCCCTCCTCGCTCACAACTTTAGTGGTAGTTTTCCCGGCGACCTTAATGCAAAATCCTCTTTTAAAAGTATCACATATTTTGTGTAAGATTGTCAAACGAGTCGATCTAGCAGTTTAAGCTTTTGAGTAAACGAATTAGACTAATTATATATTAAGTATATTTACGAACTTGCAAAATACAGATTTGGTTCGTTTAAAGAAAACTTATCGGATTAAATAAATGGGTTTGTTTATTATATTTTTTATTTTTTCAAATAATATTTTTATTTAGATTAATACTTTAAATAGGTCTCCAAAAATTTGGCCATCTTATTGATTTGTCCCTCAAAAAATTAATTAGGTTCCAGTCTCTAAGATTATTAGATATATGCCATATAAGTTTCCAACTCAGGTTTAATCGATTTACAGAACGTTCTCTCTATTTTACATGGAGGTGATTAGTGTAACGTGTCAGGTTCAATGATACGCGTCGCTTTCAAGACACACTAGTCTCTGTACACATGGCCAAAACGACATCGTTTTATGGCTAACTCCAAAGGACGTCATTTTGAATGGGATAGACTAATCCCCAATTTTTGGCCTGAAAATTTTATAAAATTAGGATTTGTCTTTCAACTCTCTCCTAACGTAATCTATAACTGATCTCTCTTCTGTATTTTCGACCAAGACCATTATAGATTGAGGGAAGTTAATTGGTGATGGTGATGGGAGGCAGCACGTCGATAACAAGTAGGTGTCGTGGTGGGAGATTTGACAGCGCTAGATTGAGCGTTGAAAGCACCACTTTTGGCGGTAAGAGACATTTTAAAAAAAAAGAACACCTTAAGTGCAAGTGTGAGATGTATGCTATAATCACCTAGTCGCAGATAGTGAAGAATTCAAATAGAGTTTTCTTTGGGTGTCCTTACTTTAAGGTATTTGTAGGTTTTATTTAATGTGAAGATCTTAATTTTGAAGAAATATATTAAGAATTAGATGGTGATTGTTGGATGTGTTATTATATATGCCGAAAAATCAACCATATTGTGTTTTTTTCGCTGGTTTGACGACAATTTTGGTTATGTGAATGACGGCATAACAGATCGAAGTGAATTGGCTTATTTGAATAATTATTTGGATGGTGCAAGTTTACATAGTGATTTAGATGAGAGAGTTAAGGTATTGGAAGAACTAATATTTGAGGAAAAAATGAAAATGTTGTTAAAGAATATGAAATTTTTGCCTTTGTTAGTGGTTTGATATTATGGGCATTTGTAGGTTTTTTTTGTTGTAGCTTTAGCGGAGTTTAGAGTTGTAAATTTAGTTGTTCTTTCAAATGATCTAATAACTTATAACATATGGAATGACTATAATGATATTTTGGTGAATGTGACATTGTACATGTAATCCCAAATTATAAGATAAGCAATATATGAATTAAGGATATACTATTCTGTATGTAAACTCAAAAAGCTATAAAGTATCTAAACTATAGATAATAAAGTATCTTAAAATAGAGTATCTCATAAAGACATAGAAACCATAGAAGTGTATCTCATAAAACCATAGATAATAAAATATCTTAAAATAGAGTATGTTAAACAAATAACTTAAACCTTAAGCAAGAGAATCTTAAACAACAAAATATGACCATAAACTATTAGCCAAATATAATACCCTATCACACAGAGTCTTATGCTTAAGTTATAAAGTTAAAGTGACAAGGTATTACAACCTCTAAAAATAAAAATATATAATAATAGTTGAAAGGAATTTTCACTAGAAGCCTATGAAGAAGAGTTAAGTAAAGCGTTAAACAGAAAATTGCATCACTCGCGTAAACGATAACTAGGAGAGAAGAATTCCAACGATACATATAGCAAGGCTTTTGACTCGGCTCGCGAAGCTAGAACTAGCCAAAGCAAATATATACATATACATATATGTAACCCAAAAGAGTAACCCAACTATATGATAAAACACCTGTTTCTCCAAGTCAACCTCTAGGAGGGACAAAATACAAAATACAAGGGTGGAGAATCTATATACATATATATACAAAGCATAAAACAAAATATCGACCACTGGGGTGCATTTCGACCTGCATCTGAAAAACAACAACAATATCGTATGGGGTGAGAACCAGGGGTTCTCAACATGGTAAAGGTGCCAACATATATAATAAATAAGGTCCTGAGAAAACCAGAGGCAATCCTATAACACCGACACCTAGATTATAAAACTTAAGGATTTAAAACAGAAACCATAAGCAGGGGTAGATATCTAAGGTTCTAAAGTTTATGAAAATCTAATCAAAACCCTCAATCCTCTGCCTACCCTCTAATCCTCTAACTCCGGTGCACAGAAAAGCAAAACAGACAACTCAAGCACATACAGAAAACATATATAACAAGTAGGCAGTTAGCAATTAATATGAATAAACAATTAAGCAAGTCAAGACAATGTACAATCAAACAAAACATACAAATGCATATGATGAATGCCTGCCCTATGCCTGATGATATCATTTGTCGGTTATATAGCCAACCCGATATGTCTTGGAAGCTAACCATGGACTGAAACACCCATGCAGAGCAACTGAGTTTGAGCTACAACTCCCTTGCTACTACCCGCTTAACCCAGAGCCAGTGGAATAACCATTACTGCGGATACTACCCAAGCGGGTGTCTAAAAGCTCAACTTGGAGTAAGCAGAATAATCCACTACTACTGCTACTACCCAGGCGTCACAATCACTAACCTGGAGCAAGCGGGACAAACCATCACCCTTGCTACTACCCAGGATCTTAAACATACATTCATTCAAAACTTCATAATTAAATTTGTTTCTCGTAATTCTTCTTTTCTAGCCTATACCCGGAGCAAGTGGATATCACCACTACCTACTACCTGAGGCCACAATTATATTTACACACAATAATTCATATCCAAACAACATTATGCACAATCATTAACACCAACACCAACAACTTCACTCATTATAACCTTATTCCTCAACTTACCAACAATACTAATTCATTCCTCATTAATATCATCACCTCATCAATCAACTTCCTTATTACAACATCAATTCACAACATGCATATACACATCATCAATTTCCACAAAATTTACATTATTTCACTAACAACCTTAACTTGCCAAGCCTCATAAATACCCACCATTCCCAATTCATCAACCACATCAATATTATTATTTACCAATCTTCACATACAATATTAAACACATCATTCATACAATACACAATTCAACCACTCAACTCAACAACACTAACAAGTACTCATATGTTCATTAATCCAATCAACAACCAACTTCAATCCAAATTATTCTATGGTCATCTAGCCTAAGTTTTCATGACACATTACATATTATATATGAGAAGCCTAAACCATACCTTGGCCGATTTCTCCCTAAGGCTCGAAACACCACAAATGATCACCGTTCTGCAGTACCCAAAGCCCCAATTAGTGCGTTAGATAGAATTCAGTTACCGCAGTCCAAATTCAGATTACCAATACCACCAATTACTTTAAACTTCATACATATAATTTAATAATATACAATTTCATCAAAATTCAACATAAGGTTTACTAAATTGGAAACTTACTAAGGTTTAAGAGCTTTTTACCTTACCCATGGACTAATAGAACAACACCCAAAAATTTTCGCAAGCTAATTCGATCCTAAAACATCAAAATATCATAACTCTCAATTCCAAAACTCGTGAATTTTGAAACTAAAGAGGGAGATTCTGGGCAAGAAAATTGGATTTCTTACCAAATTGGTTAGTGGGATTTGTAGATAATTCCGAGACGAACGCGTGACCAATGACGGCTCGTCAATCAGAGCTCTGGATTGAATATGGAAGTGAGGGTTGGAGTCTCACCTTCGTTCTCCTCCCTTCCCTTGGCTATGCTTCTGTGTTCTTGCATGCAGAAGAGAGAGAAGTGAGTTGGTTGGGCCCACGGGTCCGGTTCGGTCCGTTCAGCCCAATATTGGGCCAAATTCTTTGAAATTAGTGTCAAAATTCTTATTTTAATTTTCTCTTCTCCATTAAACTATAAAATTTATTTTCTAATTTCTTGATTAATAATTATTTTATTGGCTAATTATTTACTATTTCTCAGATTTTACACCATACAAGGCCAAAAATAAGGTCTATTTTCTTGAACAAGCCACACAAGTGTTACTTTCAAAAAAGAAAAATTTCACTTACAAGTAGTTATTTCTTCTTAGAGACATTTAGGCCTGGGATAGGAATGAATTCAAAGAGCCTAAAAGTTGTGCCACTTGTTGTTGCCATTGTCTCTCCAGAGACACCAGTTAGTTAATTCGGCCTCACTATAGTTTGCTTCGGGCACTTAAAAGGTTGCTGTGGAGGTCTAGCATGCATATTTGCTTCCTTAGTAGGTACCTTTTGGGAATCCAAGACAAAAAGATATTAGGATTTAGTGTTAGGGATAAATAGTAAAATACGTTGCGCATATACACTTACACTTGTAGCATTTACATTCATTCCAATATTTGGTACAACAACATTTGTTGGTGCCTTAGGCTGAGTTATCTCATACATGAACAAATTTATTAGGACGATTCAATCTTTTATGATGTATCTTATAAGTCAAATAGATCTCTTAAAGTTTCTGTTATAAGTCAAATAGGCCCCTAAACAATTATATTATATGTCAAATTGGTCCCTTGAATAAAGCAACTAATTGCTATCAAAGAATGCAATCCTAAACATGTTATCACAGATCTCAAGTGCACAGTATATCATATTTAGTATTAGAAAGTAAGTGATAATCATGAGTACCTAAGTTATTGGTGCTAATTGAGAAACCTGAATCTCTTCTTGTATTACGGATGACTTTTCATTAGATTTTCCCTTTACTTTACCTTTAGCATTAGTTCCTGCCTTAGAAGCTCCCTTGCAGGTCTTGGCAATGTGGCTAGACTCTCCACATTTTTCACAGGTGACTCTGAAGGTCTTTTTTTGCCTTAGTACCCTCTGGTCCATCTTCCAATAGATCTAGTCTCCTTCTCTTTACTAGACGACCTATTGGCTTCTTAATTTTGGAAGGGCTTGAGCTTATTTTTTCAGACTTCTCCCAATAATTTTGACTGTTGACAGAGCTAATGGAATGACCATATGTTTCTTTGAAAACATCCATCTTCAGCCACTTGTGCATATATGTGCCTGCTTTGTCTCCCTTTTAGCAATAGCAGCCATGACATGTACATATGAAATACCTATAAGTGATAATCAACTACAATTAGATATATAATTTCTTACAATAGCAGGTAAAGTGTATAAAGCTAAGTGTTATACCTATAAGTTGCCACATGTTACATGTACATGTGCTATTACCCAAGTGCACTCCCAACTTCTTCATGTGCATTTGCACCTCAAATACATGTCTGGCATCATCTCCAATCCATTGAGCAGTCCAGTGCTTGGTGTCTTTCATGATGTTCTCCGTCCTTTTTTGTTGCACAGGAGCAGCTACACCAGTGTACGTGTTTAGAGTCTTTTTGTGTTGTGCCATCTTCCGCATAATGTAACATTTGAGCTCCTTTAGCATTGTAAGGATGAGTTAACCTATGATGCATTATCTTGGCATTCCACACCTCTGTCATGTTATTAGTGATATTGTCCAACTTAAGCCAATAGCTGAACTGTGACTTAGTCCAGCCTTCTAGATCGAATTTTGCAAGATAAGCCCATGCGTCCTTGTTCATCCTCTTCAACCTTTACATGTTCTCATTAAACTCTGTAAATGTTGAAGTTTTGGCACATGCCCAGACCATGTTTTTAAGCTACTTGTCCTTGTATTTATTTATAAATTCTTTCAAACATGCCGAACGTAGTTTCTGTGATGTACATTAGGCATAACCTCTTTTAGTGCTGATAGAAGACCCTATATCACAGTTCAAATAGACCAGAAAATAACATACATAAAACTACTAATTATGAAAAGTATGTGCAGCTAAAAGATAGGACACTAAACCTATGGCAGTAGATAATAACATACATATAACTACTGATTAAATAACAAACATTATAATAGGTATTCCATAAAAGTGATTAAATAGTAATAGTAAACATAACAAATATTCAAAGTTGAAACATTAAACATATGTGATATTTGGGGATACCTTTTGTTGATCACTGATGAAGTTTCAACCATCGACAGTGCACTTCCCAAGATCATCTTGTAACAAATTTAGAAACTATTTTCAACAAGCCTTTGTCTTACTATCAACTACTGCATACACAATCCCATAAAAGTGTTTGTTCGCGTATTTTCCTATAGCTAACAATAGCTGTCCTCCATAAAAATCCTTTAGAAAGCATTCATCTAAACCTATCAACGGGTAGCATATAACTTTAAACCCCCTTTTGCAGGCATGTAAGAAAATGTACAATTTGTCAAACAACGGAGGAGATTGAGATATAGGCTCCATTGCCAATAGTGCATATGATTCAGGGTTGCTTCTGTTTATCTCATTTAAGTAGTCTCACAGCTTGCCATATTGCACTTTCTCGTTACCAACATACTTCTCCCTAGCCATCCGTAGTCCTTTGTACAATATTTTGTCACTCAGTATGACATTGTAATCAACCTTCATATGATCCCATGTCTCTGCATGTGTCAAACATGGCTGACTCAACAATCTCTTTTCTAGTTTACCTACTACCCAATTTTGATCTGTCATATTACTGTCAAACTCTCTTCCATATGTGTGAGTGGTATTGTAAATCTTTATTTGATACCCACCTGACCGTGTGTTCTTTGCACAGTATATAAGCTAAGGACACTCATTCTTAGATGATTCACCATTTTTCTCACCTTGATTTGCAATGTTTTCCTTGCCTGTCGCATTAGGTTGTCATTGTACCTCACTGGCAGTAGCTCCTCATTGGCATTAGCTCTATACTTTTTGTCCACTACCCTGTTACTGCCTTGCTTACCTTCACCCTCACCCTCGTTTGTTGCCACCACTATATTAGCTTTGTCATTGTCACTAGCTTTCTTAACAGCTTCTAACTTTGCCTTTTCATTAGCCTCTTTTCTTGCCTTTGCTTTGGCTTTCTGTACTTCCTTTCCTGGCATGAATTCTCCATGTATACAAGCAGCCTAAACCCTTCTTTTATCATTCTTGATGTAAAATATCCTCTTATCCTCTCCTATGGTGAAGTCCTTCAGAACCTACTTAAACTGTTCAAGTGACTCAAACTCCATGTTCAGCTGAAATGGTACCTCCCCAAATTCTACACTTGGATTAAACTGAGGCCAATCAAACCCATTTCCTCCATCATCAGTTTAGTCTTCAGGAGTAAAAAATTGGTTAGACTCATACTCAAACTCAATGTATGATTCAGCTGGTAACAACTCCACACCTAGTTCTTCATCATGTGTAGCAAGCTTATTGGATTTTGATGCAGTTTCATTGGCACCAATAGGTATAATATTATTTTTGTTGTCACTAAAAGGCCCATTAAGAATCTCCTCTTTCCAACAGGCCCTGTATCACTCTAATTGGGCCTAGTAGACCCACTATTTCTCTATTTCTAAACAGATGGTCCAGCTTTCTCTTGTCTTCTAATGCTTGTCCTTTTTTATTTGCCATTGTCTTTGCCCTTGCCAACTGGCCCATTAACAAACTTACCAACTTTTGATTTCTTATGTAAGGTCTTCATTGGAGATTTTCTGTTCTCATTACTCTTCCCTTTCTTACCACCTCTAACTGACTCTTCATCTTCACTTGAATTCGAAAAACCATATCCAAAAGGTGGGGGCTTGTACAATTCATTTTCTGTAGACTCATACCCATCATCACTATCAGAACTCTCAATATCTGCATCATTGTCAATACCATCATTCTCAGCACTAACCTCTTACACATCTACCTCCTCAACAATCTACCTCCTTAACACTAGCATCATCATCATCAATGAACTCCATATCTTCCATGATTGGATAGTCAAAATAGATAAAGAATTCGTCAGTATCCTTATTTAGTATCTTATTCTTTTGCATAGCTCTGATCTCTTTATCTTCATGAATTGGGTGAAGACCAGATTCCATATCAGCAAAAGTAGGATCATACCAATACATTGCCTTGTACTCACAGTAACCCAAGTCATTGCCTTGTAGTCACGGTAACCCAAGTTCAAAAAAAGTTTTTTCAGGTCAAAGAAACATATCAAGTTAATGTCCATAGGGAAAAAATTTTGGCTTCTCCATTGATGTACACAAGTATCCCCTCGTTGTCTCTAACAAAACATCCACTGTGGTGAATGATGTAAAACAGAGTTTGCAGCTCAAGCCTCCTTTGTGTGGGAATCAATGCAATTCCCTCTGACATCAAAATTAAGTTTGGTTTTGGGTGTGCATCATCCACTAAGGAGAAAGTGCCAAGGGGATGGAGAAACAAAAAAATCCCCACTGAAGATTTTTCACCAGGGTTAAAAGTAGTGTTGACTCGAAATCCAGAGTTACCTTATACAGTAAACAAAATCTTCTCTCTTGAATAAAATCCAGAGCTTGTGTTTGATGGCGCCATACTTGATATTCCAGGCATTTGGCTTGAGGGCTTGTGGTGTATGGCGTTCAAACGGCGTTTGGCGCCAAACGCCGTGATGTGGCATTTGGCGCCACCTCCTACTGCGCTTCTTCATCTTTTCGCCCCTCTGAGCTCTGGTAAACTCGCTCGAATGCTACCTATAATAAATCAATTTGCAAAACAATTCAAAGTAGCATTCATAGTGACTTAAAACACCTAAATCTTAGGATGATATAGCAAATCTACATGTAAATTACTAAAAAAATACAAGAAATATGCTCACGCATTAGGGAAATACAGATACCACGTCTTCACTCATCTAAATATAAAAAAACAAAAATATATCACAATTTAACCAAACAACAAACACAATACAATAACATCAAAATGGATTCAAATTTTTAACACCTGCATTATTAATGTTATTATCAAATGGCAATCCCTAAACCACATTCAACTTTGACTGAAGCTACATAAGGAACACATTATCTTTTATCTATTCTATACATGATATGCACGTTCATCATACGTCACTCTTCACTTCCAATTTAATCCAGAAAAAAGTTGATTAACTTACTTCGAACAATGGCAATATTCACAACACACCAACACCAACCAGTCGCCGTCAACTCCGTCAAAGCACCTTTACAGACTTCAATCAAAGTTAATAGGGGTGAGGAAGATGAAGGGTTAGCTTGTAAAACATGAGTGAGGGTTTGGGATATCAAGTAATTTTACAGAGAGAAAGGGAAAGGATGAGTTTTTTTATAAAAGGCCCCCATTCAAAATGCTGTCGTATTAAAAATTTCCAGGCCAAAGGTTGGGGACTAATCTGTCCCATTCAAAATGACGTCATTTGGAGAAGTCATAAAAATATGTTGTTTTGGCCATGTGTACAGGGACTAATGTGTCCTGAAAGCGATGCATATCATTAAACTTGACACGTCACACTAATTACCTCCACCTAGGAGAGAGAGTGTTCTGTAAATCGGCTAAACCTGGGCTGGAAACGTATATGGCATATATCTAATAATTTTGAGGACCGGAGACCTAGTTAATTTTTTTGGGAGACAAATTGGCCGAATAGCCAAATCCTTAGGGACCTATTTGGAGTATTACTCTTATTATTATTCATGATCACACTTCCCAATATCTTGTTCTTATGAGTAAATTTCAAAGTAAATTAATATGAAAAAAATATTACATTAATACAAATATATTATGTATTTGAAAAAAATTTATAAAAATTATGAGTTTTTTTGCTTATGTTTTTATTTTAATATTTTATTTAATTTTTACAATTTTATGACAAAATAAAAAAACAATAATTTATTTAAGTGACGTTTGTTAAGGAGAAGTTCTTTCACAGAGAATACCTTTGAAAATAGGTGAATTCTACCTAACCCCCTCTAAAATAACATGTAAGTTACCCTTCATGATTTGTTACACTCTAATTGGTCATTATCTTAACCATGGTTAGATTATTTTATAATTACTATTTGAGATGGGTAATGGTATAATTATCAAAAACTCCATTCCCGTTGAAGCACCCTTCCAACTCCTCCATTCTTTTTTCATCACGTAGCTTCAAATCCTTCCAAGCATGTCGTCGACGTTTGTGACAAGAAGCCAGAGTCGTCATCTACTGCTCTATTACGCAATTTCTTCTCTTTCTTCAGTGCTCTATTACGCAACTTCTTCTCTTTCTTCAGTGCATCATCCTTAACGAAGTCGTTGAATTTCCTTTTTCCGTAACTTTGCCGTCCTTCCCAACATGGCCAGCGCGAATGTCATCTCCTGGTCCTCTCACTCAATCCCTCTTTTTATCGTAGAATGATTAGTTTGGTTATTAAATTTTGTCATTAAAAAATATATCTTTATTTAATTACATGATGGAACATATATTCATATATAAAATATAATATAATAAAATAAATCTATTTAGAGTATTTAAAAATATAATTAAAATCAGGAATATACAAATATAATAATAAAATTTGTACTCTAAACAAGTAAACATTTTCATCATCCTTAACGACGCCGTTGAATTTCCTTCTTCCGTAACTTTTCCGTCCTTCCCAACATGGCGCGAACGTCATCTCCTGGTCCTCTCACTCCCTCTTTTTGTCGTAGAATGGTTAGTTTGGTTATTAAATTTTGTCATTAAAAAATATATCTTTATTTAATTACATGATGGAACATATATTCATATGTAAAATATAATATAATAAAATAAATCTATTTAGAGTACTTAAAAATATAATTAAAATCAGAAATATACAAATATAATAATAAAATTTATACTCTAAACAAGGAAACATTGCTTTAATCATACATGAATTATTTAAAAAATAAATAAATTGTTAAAATTAATAACACAAGTTTAAAATGATAAAATTCGACTTTCTCACAAATATTTTTTTATAGTATTTTATTCTTTTAATTTTCAATTTATTAGTACTTTATTATTTAATTAATAATTAAACAAATTATTTTGATGAGAAATCATTTTTTGTATTATCTTAAAGAAGAGACCAATATAACAGTTTAAAAAATAATGTAAAAATGACATTTTAAATAAAAAATAGTTAATATTAAAAATTTTAAATATAAAAGTAAATTGTATAGATATTTAAGATATAAATATGAAATACATGTCTAAAATAAATAAAACAGATAAAAATAATTCTTTATTTTTCGTGAGTATGTCTAAAATAAATAAAACAGAGAAAAATAATTCATTATTTCTCATGAGTACTCCCATTTTATCTGTTTTATTTATTTTAGGCATGTATTTTTTCTCTATCTCTTAAATATTTATATATTTTATTTTTGTATTTAAAAATTTTAATATTAAATACTTTTTATTTAAAATATCATTTTTAGATTTTTTTAACTGTTGTATTAGTCTCTTCTTTAAGATAATACAAAAAATAATTTTTCATAAAAATATTTTTTTAATTATTAATTAAATAATAAAATACTAATAAATTGAAAATTAAAAGAATAAAAATACTATAAAAAGAATACGGTAAAAAATTGGATTTTATCATTTTAAATTTGTATTATTAATTTTAATAATATATTTATTTTTAAATAATTTATGTATGATAAACAAATATGTTTACTTGTTTAGAATACAAATTTATTATTATATTTATATGTTCACGATTTTAATTATACTTTTAAGTATTCTAAATAGATTTACTTTATTATATTATATTTTATCTATCAATATATATTTCATCATGTAATTAAATAAAAATATATTTTTTAATGAAAAAATTCAATAACTAAACTAACCATTAATTATGTTGGTAAGAAGTGATCCACGGCAGAAAGAATGATAGAGTGAAGACGACTGGAGATAGCGATGACGGGAAAAAACAGGCAATGGAAATTCAACAACGTCGTTAAGGAATGATCCATTGAAACAACGTCGGCGCTGCTTCTTATCACCACCGCGGCGACGACGATGTTTGGAAAGACCGAAGTTACATGATGAAAAAATAATGGAGGAGTGAAGATATGCTTCAATTAATGGGAGTGAAGTTTTAATATTTTAAGAAATTATATCATTATCCATCTCACACCATAAATTACAAAATAATCTAACTATGGTTAAGATACTGACCAATTAGAGTGTAACACATCATGAAGGGTAACTTACATGTTGTTTTAGAGGGAGTTGGGTAGAATTCACCTTGAAAATATTATCTCATCGCCATGTTCCTTTTTTTAACGAAAGAGGCAAATCTTATTAGTCACTACTTATCAATTAATTATTATTACGTTTCGAACATAATTATTAAAATGTTTTGGTCGCCATCAATAAAGGATGGTAAGTTTAACTAAAAGTGACCAAAATATGTTCCAAAAATTAAGTTATTTTTTTAATCCATAGTCCATACTAAATGATAAAAAAATTTATTTGAAACAATTGAGTTGAATATCTATTACAAGTGTGTGATAGTCTATCAAAATTAAATGAAATAAATAAGTAGTTTGTTTTCCTAATAAAAAAATATATGAATTTTTTTTTAAAATAATAACAACATTTAATCACCAAAAAAAATAACGTTTGACAGAATAATATTGTTAATTAATGATCATTATAAAAACAATTACATTTTGATGAGATAGCATACTACACACTTCATATTTATTATAATGTAAATATACTTTTGTAACCGCCTAATTTTTTTTCAATTAAATCCTTTTTCTTGTATGATGTCAAATATTAATTTTTTCTAATAGTTATGGTTGAAATGGTAAAATATTTGACTCTACTTTCTTATATTTGTGCAATTATTGTGGGATAATTATCATTAGTTGTTTAATTCATATTTCATATCATGTTTCTTTTTCTTTTTTTATTTTTTTCAAACACCTATATTCTTAAAAAAAAAAATCATTGCTTATTCTGTTTCTATATCTAAGTCTAACTATCACTTAGTTCTGTTACATAGATAATAAAAGATGCGAACAGCGTGAACAATAGATTGTACTCCAAACTCAATAAAATAAAAAATATTCCAACACATTTATCCACCACAATCATAGCTTCTCACTTTTCACCTTTCTCTTCTTTTACCGCAGTCACTTTACTCCCCGTTTTCTGTCGCACTGTCGCTAACGAACCTCATCGCCATCAAGCAACGCGCCACACCGCCACTGCACCTTCTTCTCCCATGCATCGCGTCGTCCCTGTACTCCTTGCAACCAACGCCGCCGCTGTTGCATCTTCTTCTTCCCTACATCGCGCCCTCTTACTACAAGAAAAAGTGTTTTTTCGACACCAAAAATCAACGGTTATTTCTGCTGTCGATATTTTTCGACAGCTTGCTGTCGATATTGTTAAAAAAGATAATTAAAAATAAAATATTAAAATCAACAGCCAGGTCGTCCATATTTTTATGATGCATTAATCTTCCCCTACTATCATCACATTATCGACGAATCAGGAGTTGAAAACACTTTTATTTTCAAATCAACGAACATGGCGTCTATTTTATTATTTAAAATATCGACATCATATTGCCATCAATAAATTTAAGCGGTCTAGATCGCTTTCTAAAATTAAGTAAACAGTATAGATTTAATGTATAAAATAGACGCTTAAGGTATTGCTTTTATTTAAATTGAAATCGACCAATATGCAGTCGATTTTTATCACTAAAAACACATATACCGCATCCACTCCCCGCATCAAAAGTTTAGAACCACAATTCCCCCAAATTCCATCACCAAACCCTCGTTCTATCCCAAATTCACCCCATTTTCAACCATTATTCTCCGTTGTCATCATCACTCCGTCATGGTTGCGCCACCGTCGTTCCTCTTACTCGCGCCGCCGTCGGGCTCTGTTGCTGCCATGCCACTGTCGCTCCTCATGTTCATGCTACTATCGCTCCTCTTGCTCATGCCGTTGCCACTCCGCTGCTGTCGTGCCACCGTCGCTCCTCCTACTTTGGTCCTTTTCTGTGAAAATGTAAGACAGACAGAAAAAGAATAAGAAAAAGTTCTACTAGTTGAACTAAATTGTGTTTTGATTTTTCTTTTTCCAAAAAATGTTTCTTTAGTGCAGAACATTAATAAAAAAACACGTGGGAGTTGAATTTGATTGACCATATAACTGATATTATCAAGGCTGGAGAAGAAGATGGATATATGCAAACTAATTTTCAGAAGGTGCATTTGTGCTCAATTCGTGCATACTCAGTTTTCCGATGTTGTTATAGCTAGGTATTTGATTAAAAAAATTGTTATTACTGCGAAGAATATGTATGAGTGCGGTTATGTGTGCGCAAACGGGGCTAATTAGCGTGACAATTAGTATGTAACAATGGCTACAATAATCCCTTAGGTATGTAGAGTTTGTCAATGTTTATATATCATATCATAGTTTAATCATTTATAAAGTTTGTTATATTGCAATGATGCCACTAAAAGTAATTCCAAATCTATATGCAATGAGGATTGGTTCACTCTGCTTCGAGATTCTACAGAACTTGTCCTTGTTTATGAATTGCACTTATGAATTATGGCAGTGATTGTACAATAATTTGGCAGCAATGGTTCTAAAATCTTAGTTATGCATGTGTAGTCTGTGCATATTCATTTTGAGTTTGTTTGTGCAAGCAAGTTGCACTCTTGAGGCTGGAGTCAAAATTTATTCATTAAGGGTTGATTCAGTGCATTTTTAGGGGTTTGTCTTTAATAAGCTCAAGTTTTTTGAGCTTTTGTGATAAGCACAATAAATAATTTATAAATATAACCCATATAGAAGTTTAATAATAATTATTAAATTTTTACTTTCATCACAAATATTTTTAAAATTCATTTGGACAACCCTAGGTTTTCTACCTTCACTCAGTAACTAACACACTCTTCTCTCTTTCTCTTCTCTTTTCGTAGAACCCACGTCTACTGTTCTGTTTTTCATCGCTCCGTTCTCAGCTTCTCTTGGCGCCATTCTCAGGTTTATTCTTAGTATTAGAGTGTCGTTGTTCTCTCTGCCATCATCGTGCACCCCGTCATTTCATCACTGTTAAGCATCGTCGATCTCACTGCTCAACGCCATCGTCCTTAGCAGGCAGTGGTGGCGTGGGTCTCAAAGAGCCAGCATCGTCGTCAGCACCGTGGTGCTCCGTCTCCCCTTTCATCGCTACACTTCTAGAGTTCCAATGGAGCCTCAACCTCAGGTATGAACTTGTTTCATTTAGCTCATTTTTTTTATCCCTTTATGTTCTGATGTATGAATCTGTTTCGTTGAAGGCATTCAATTATTTTCTTTGTTCTACTTATTTCATTCATTTCATTAAATTAGTAGTTTTGTACCATTTATATGGTTGTTTAAAATTTGAGTTAGGGTTTAAAAATTTTAGTATTTATTTTTATGATTCTGATTTCAATTCTGGGTTTATGTTTCTGTTCATGATGTTCTATTTTTATTTGTTATTGCTGTCTAAATATATATGATTCATTGTGATTCTCTCTGAAAATAACCAGTAGCAAGAAGTCATGGAGGTACTATGTGATTCCCTCTGAAAAGGTTTTGTTGTTAAGCTACTGTTAGTGCTATAAACATATTTATTTTGTCTTTTTTTGCACCTAAATAATTATGAATGTTAATTAAATTGAGTATAACTGATCTACTTCCTTTTCCAATCTGATATAAGCACTTTACCTCCCCAATGTACTTGATTTCATATGATTTAATCAATAAAAAAAACTAAAAAGCAATATCATTGGCAGAACTTGATTTCATATTCTTGACTTCTTCCTAGAATGCAACTTGGTCAAATAAATCAATAATAGAAGCAGCTGTTTAGGTACCATTCAGAGTTAAATAAATAATATATAAGTGGATAGAAATATTTAGCTAGTAAATGAACTATTTTTATTTTCAGCGTCGATCATGGAAGATGAAGTCAAAAACTAGAACTACAGATGATTATGAAATATTTTGTGACGTTGTGTCACATATTAATAAACAAAGCCACCTTATGGAGATAGTGGCATTAACTGTAATACTTCAGGTTGGTCTTTATTGATCTCTTGTCTGAGCATTTAGTCTTTATTCATGAAATATTCTAACCTGATTAAGCTTCGAGTGCACATGTGAAAAATCTAGCCTCTCTACGCCTTAAAGCATCTTAAAGTGTTTACACTTCATGTTAAAATTTGAAGTAGTATTTTTATTTTTATGGATGACAATCATTATCTTTAGAATAGTTGCAGTGGTAGATCACTAGCATTATTAACTTTATTCTAGCTTATGGAGAGGACATAGCATCAGACTGATTGATGACCACTTTCTTTCAACAAATTGTATTTCTTGAATCATGTATTGCTGGTTGCTTGTGGCATGGCGTGGTCACATTCATATATATATGAAAGGGAGGGCAACATGACAATATCCAAATTCATTTCATTGTGTTTGCGATTCACAAGTGAAAAATGTTTATTTGGTTAAAATTTGGTTATGACAGTGCCAAATTTTTACATAGTCTTCTAGAGTTTCTATCAGACTCCTATTAAACTAACCCCTATGGTACACTATACTACTATCCCTATTATCACTTCGTTCAATGTTGAGACTCTTGGTTATGAGGGCAAGGCATTTCCGGTACCCCTCTTGTCCATAATAGCTTGAGTTCACCTCTCTTCTTTCTCAATGACAAAAATATGCCTCTGCATTTTAAGAAAGCCAAGGTATTAAAAATAATACAAGTTTTTGTAAATCATGGAATAACCAATGACAACTCGTAGTAAGAAACATGCATAAAGCTTAACAATAGTTCATCGAATGCATCCTACACATTAAACATGTCTATAAATAGCAGAGAAATCAAAATCAGAATAAAGAACTAAATCAACTAAAAATTAATCCAGACAATTAAAATGCTAAAAAGAAAGAATATTGACTTCGGCACAGACAACTTGTTTTCAAGAATTAAAGTGATTCCAGCACTAAGCTTCTTGTTCATGTCGAGGTTAAGACCACCAATGGACACCAATTCACCATAAGTTGCAGGCTGCTCATTCCTGCCAAAGGCTATGAGCACTGACCCTTTTAGTACAATCGTTACATACTGCACATCAAGAACAGGATGAAGTTTACAGGCTTTAGGACAATGTGAATAGCGCAGAACAAGAGATCAGTATACCAAAAATAATGAAATGTTGAAAGTGAGAAAAATGAAGACTTCCAACTTGAAAAGTAACTCTGTAAACACCATTAATCCAACATCTAGCTAAAGCATACTTCAAGACATGTGTTGACAAGAACAAAGATGATTCAAAATGCTCAGCAGCAATAAAAACCTTACACAAACATCATTAATTGGCACATGGATTCATCAATAAGGGAGCTAAGATATAACTAAAGTTTTAGCAAATATTCATATACAGGATATTAAAAAAGAGATAAAAAGGTAAAAAGGAAAAGAAAAGAAAGAAGACAAGAAAACAGCTTATCATATATTTTCATGGATTGCTTCAGTTTAAAAATATAATACAAATTAACAAAATATAGCTAATATTGGACAACAGGTTATAATATACAAAAATAAATATCTGTCCGCTCATCTTCAGTATTTCTAAATCAAGATATAAAGATCTTACAATAAAAAGCACCCATCCAACTCTTTAAAATATAAATAACAGAAAACCCAGTATTATGATTATTCTAAATAACAGAAGCATATGATGAAACTCTGAATGATGAAAAGAGAAAATTAAAAGAAATAAGTTTACAACTTCAATTGAGTTGAAAAGGGGCATAGTAAAAGATGGGTGCACAAGCCAAACCTTAAACCTCTATCCTTACGCGAAGAAGAGTGTGGTGCAGCAGAACAAATTGAGAAACACGAGCACCACGAAGTTGGCGGTAGCTTAAATAAAATTCAACAAATCACACATCGAAACAAAACAATCATCATCATCAACATCCGTTAATTATAAAATGCACAAAATTGAAAATGCCAAAGTATTAAACCTTGAAAACTAACTTGTGCCAATGAGAATTCTCTTGATAACGGTCTCGAGGAGGATCCCGGTAGAACTGAAGAGGTACCGCGTCCGACACGAATTCAAGGGAATTTTAATGAAATCGAAAAATTACGTTGAAACAGGAAGGTACCTAGTGAGGAAGACAGTAAAGGAAGTAGCGGCAGGTCCTCATGGTGGACGAAATTGTGATTTGTACTCTTTGTACTTGTATGAAATTTAATTCGAGATAATAGCTCTTTACTATGTGTGGTCATAACTCCGTTCAACTAACTAGCAAGTGTACTGGGTCGTCCAAGTAATAAACCTTACGTGAGTAAGGGTCGATCCCACAGAGATTGTTGGTATGAAGCAAGCTATGGTCATCTTGTAAATCTCAGTCAGGCGGGTTATAACTGATTATAGATTTTTGAATAATAATAAATAATAAGCAGAAAATAAAGATAAATATCATAGGATAGAAATACTTATATAATTTAATAGTGGAAATTTCAGATAAGCGTATGGAGATACTGTGCCCTTTCTTTTCCTACTTTCCTACTTCTTCCTTCAATCCTTCTTACTCCTTTCCATGGCAAGCTGTATGTAGGGCATCACTGCTTTTGCGTCTGTCACTAACGCCCAGCCTTCAGGAGTTTGAAGCTCGTCACAGTCATTCAATCCCGGAATCCTACTCGGAATACCACAGACAAGGTTAGACTTTTCGGATTCCCATGAATGCCGCCATCAATTCTAGCTTATACCACGAAGATTCTGATTAAGGAATCCAAGAGATATGCGCCCGGCCTAAGGTAGAACGGAAGTGGTTGTCAATCACGCGCGCTCATAGGTGAGAATGATAATGAGTGTCACGGATCATCACATTCATCAAGTTGAAGTGCAACGAATATCTTAGAATAGGAATAAAGAGAATTGAATAGAAACAGTAGTAATTGCATTAAAACTTGAGGTACAGCAGAGCTCCACACCCTTAATCCGTGGTGTGTAGAAACTCCATCGTTGAAAATATATAAGTGAAAGGTTCAGGCATGGCTAGGGGTGGCAAACGGGCCTAAACCCGCCGGGCCGGCCCGCATAACCCGCCAAAAAAGGCGGGCTGGGCTGGAAAATTGGGACCGCCAAATAGTAAAAGCCCGCCTAACCCGCACCGCTTAAACCGCGGGCTTTGGCGGGCTTTGGCGGGGCGGGGCGGGCTTCCCCGCCGGGCTTGAGATTTTTTTAGCCTAGGGTATTTTTACAATTTTTTTACCAAAATCCAACTTCCCCCAACCCAACTTACAAAAGAATGAAGATGAAAATTGAGTATTTTGGATTATATTTATTTTATTTTAGAGACAATATTACTTTGAATTATGTTTATGTTATTTTGGAGACAATATTTATAATTATGTTTTGGATTATGTTTATTTTGCTTTGGAGAGAATATTTATATTTATATTTTGAATGAAAATTTGGTTTATAATTATATTTATTAGATATTTATAATTACAAAGACTTTAATGTTTGTGAATATAAAAAATATAATTTTTTATGCCATTAGAAATTATAAATTTATTAATATGGTTGTGAAATTATATATATTACTTAGTAGTTAATAATAAAAAAAAAAGAAGAGCTTAGGCGGGCTTAGCCCGCCAACCCGCCAGCCCGCAGTTAGGCGGGGCGGGCTAGGATTCTAGGACCGCCTAATTAGGCGGGGCGGGGCGGGCTTCCCCGCTTGCCACCCCTAGGCATGGCCGAATGGCCAGCCCTCAAAACGTGATCAATAGTCTCCTAAAATGAAGAATAAAACAAAACTGAGACCAAAGATGTCTAATACAATAGTAAATTATCCTATTTATACTAGACTAGCTACTAGGGTTTACATGAGTAAGTAATTGATGCATAAATCCACTTCCGGGGCCCACTTGGTGTATGTTTGGGCTGAGCTTGATCTATCCACGAGATGAGGCTTCTCTTGGAGTTGAACGCCAAGTTGTAATGTGTTTTGGGCGTTCAACTCTGGGTCGTGACGTGTTTCTGGCGTTTTACTCCAGACAACAACATGGAACTGGCGTTGAGCGCCAGTTTACGTCATCAATTCCCAAATAAAGTATGAACTATTATATATTGCTGGAAAGCTTTGGATGTCTACTTTCCAACGCCGTTGAGAGCGCGCCATTTGGAGTTCTGTAGCTCCAGAAATTCCATTTCGAGTGCAGGGAGGTCAGATTCCAACAGCATCAACAGTCCTTTGTCAGCCTCCTTATCAGAGTTTTGCTCAGGTCCCTCAATTTCAGCCAGAAATTACCTGAAATCACAGAAAAACACACAAACTTATAGTAAAGTCCAGAAATGTGAATTTAACATAAAAACTAATGAAAACATCCCTAAAAATAGCTTGAACTTACTAAAAACTACCTAAAAACAATGCCAAAAAGCGTATAAATTATCCGCTCATCACAACACCAAACTTAAATTGTTGCTTGTCCCCAAACAATTGAAAATAAAATAGAATAAAAAGAAGAGAATATACTATAAATTCCAGAATATCAATGAATATTAATTATAATTAGATGAGCGGGACTTGTAGCTTTTTGCTTCTGAACAGTTTTGGCATCTCACTTTTTCCTTTGAAGTTTAGAACGATTGGCTTCTCTAGGAACTTAGAATTTCGGATAGTGTTATTGACTTTCCTAGTTAAGCATGTTGATTCTTGAACACAGCTACTTATGAGTCTTGGCCGTGGCCCTAAGCACTTTGTTTTCCAGTATTACCACCGGATACAAAAATGCCACAAACACATAACTGGGTGAACCTTTTCAGATTGTGACTCAACTTTGCTAAAGTCCCCAGTTAGAGGTGTCCAGAGTTCTTAAGCACACTCTTTTTGCTTTGGATCACGACTTTAACCACTCAGTCTCAAGCTTTTCACTTGGACCTGCATGCCACAAGCACATGGTTAGGGACAGCTTGATTTAGCCGCTTAGGCCTGGATTTAATTTCCTTGGGCCTTCCTATCCATTGATGCTCAAAGCTTTGGATCCTTTTTACCCTTGCCTTTTGGTTTTAAGGGCTATTGGCTTTTTCTGCTTGCTTTTTCTTTTTTCTTTCTATTTTTTTTCGCCACTTTTTTTTTTCGCAAGCTTTTCTTTTTTCACTACTTTTTCTTGCTTCAAGAATCAATTTTATGATTTTTCAGATCATCAATAACATTTCTCTTTGTTCATCATTCTTTCAAGAGCCAATAATTTTAACATTCATAAACAACAAGATCAAAAATATGCACTGTTCAAGCATTCATTAAGAAAACAAAAAGTATTGTCACCACATCAATATAATTAAACTAAATTCAAGGATAAATTTGAAATTCATGTACTACTTGTTCTTTTGAATTAAAACATTTTTCATTTAAGAGAGGTGAAGGATTCATGGAATTATTCATAACTTTAAGACATAGTTACTAACTACTAATGATCATGAAGTAGAGACACAAAACATAGATAAACATACAACATAAAAACCGAAAAGCATAAAGAAATAAGAACAAGGAATGAATCCACCTTAGTAGCGTTTTCTTCTTGAAGGACCAACAATGTCCTTAAGCTCTTCTATGTCCCTTCCTTGCCTTTGTTGCTCCTCCCTCATTGCTCTTTGATCTTCTCTTATTTCATGGAGAATGATGGAGTGCTCATGGTGTTCCACCTTTAGTTGTTCCACATTGTAGCTCAAATCTTCTAGGGAAGTATTGAGTTGTTCCCAATAGTTATTGGGAGGAAAGTGCATTCCTTGAGGCATCTCAGGGATTTCTTGATGATGAGCTTCCTCATGCATCTCTTGAGATCCGTGGAGGTCTCTCTTGCTTGCTCCATCCTCTTCTTGGTGATGGGCTTATCCTCTTCAATGAGGATGTCTCCTTCTATGATAACTCCAGCTGAGTAACATAGATGGCAAATAAGATGAGGAAAAGCTAGCCTAGCCATGGTGGAGGACTTTTCGGCTATTTTGTAGAATTCATGGGAGATGACTTCATAAACTTCTACTTCCTCTCCAATCATGATGCTATGAATCATAATAGCCCGATCCACAGTAACTTCAGATCGGTTGCTAGTGGGGATGATGGAGCGTTGAATGAACTCTAACCACCCTCTAACTATAGGCTTGAGGTCCAGTCTTCTTAGTTGAACCGGCTTACCTTTGGAGTCTCTTTTCCATTGAGCTCCTTCCACACATATGTCCATAAGGACTTGGTCCAACCTTTGATTAAAGTTGACCCTTCTAGTGTAGGGGCGTGCATCTTCTTGCATCATGGGGAAGTTGAATGCCAACCTCACATTTTCCGGACTAAAATCCAAGTACTTCCCCCGAACCATTGTAAGATAATTCTTTGGATTCGGGTTCACACTTTGATCATGGTTCCTAGTAATCCATGTATTGGCATAGAACTCTTGGACCATTAGGATTCCGACTTGTTGGATGGGATTTGTTAGAACTTCCCAACCTCTTCTTTGGATCTCATGTCGGATCTCCGGATACTCATTTTTCTTGAGTTTGAAAGGGACCTCAGGGATCACCTTCTTCTTTGCCACAACATCATAGAAGTGGTCTTGATGGCTTTTGGAGATGAATCTTTCCATCTCCCATGACTCGGAGGTGGAAGCTTTTGTCTTCCCTTTTCCTTTTCTAGAGGATTATCCGGCCTTAGGTGCCATTGATGGTAATGGAAAAACAAAAGCTTTGACCACACCAAACTTAAAATATTGCTCGCCCTCGAGCAAGAGAAGAAAGAAAAGAAGAGGAAGAAGAAGAAAATATGGAGGAGAGTGAGGGAATGTGTTTCGGTCAAGGTGTAGAAGAGGGGATTTGTGTTGTGTGAAAATGAAGTAGAATGGAAGGGTATATATAGGGAGGGGAGTGGGTGTAGTTTCGGACATTTAGGGTGGGTTTGGGTGGGGAAAGATTTTTGAATTTTGAAGGTGGGTGGGGTTTATGGGGAAGAGTGGATGGATGTGAGTGGTGAAGGGGGTAATTGGGAAGAGAGGTTGAGGTGATTGGTGAAGGGTTTTTAGAGAAGTGTGTTTATTGGAAAGAGAGGATGAATGTTGAGAAGAGGGGAGAATATGTTAGGTGGGGATCCTGTGGGGTCCACAGATCCTGAGATGATCCTGTGGGTTCCACAGATCTTGAGGTGTCAAAGATTTACATCCCTGCACCAATTAGGCATGTAAAATGCCTTTGCACACCATTCTGGCGTTTAAACGCCA
>NC_029776.3:89976675-89978521 GCF_000817695.3 Arachis duranensis
CAAACGCCAGGATGTTGCTTGTTTCTGGCGTTCAGCGCCAGATCCATGCTCTGTTCTGGCGTTGAACGCCAGCCAGATGCATCTTACTGGCGTTTAAACGCCAGTAAGTCCTTCCTCCAAGGTGCGATTTTTCTTCTGCTATTTTTTATTCTGTTTTTAATTTTAATAATTTTTTCGTGACTCCACATGATCATGAACCTAATAAAACACAAAATCACAATAAAATAAAATTAAAATTAGATATATATAAATTGGGTTGCCTCCCAACAAGCGCTCCTTTAATGTCACTAGCTTGACAGTGGGCTCTCATAGAGCCTCACAGGTGATCAGGTCAATGTTGTATAGTCCCAACACCAAACTTAGAGTTTGGTTGTGGGAATGTAACATCAAACTTAGAGTTTGGTTGTGGCCTCCCAACACCAAACTTAGAGTTTGACTGTAGGGGCTCTTCTTGACTCTGTACTGAGAGAAGCTTTTCATGCTTCCTCTCTATGGTTGCAGAAGAAGATCCTTGAGCTTTAAACACAAGGTAGTCCCCATTCAATTGAAGGACTAATTCTCCTCTGTTAACATCAATCACAGCTTCTGCTGTGGCTAGGAAGGGTCTCCCAAGGATGATGCATTCATCTTGTTCCTTCCTGGTGTCTAAGACTATGAAATCAACAGGGATGTAAAGGCCTTCAACCTTTACTAACACGTCCTCCACTAATCCATAGGGTTGTCTTACTGACTTGTCTGCCAATTGTAATGAGAATAAGGCAGGCTGTACCTCAATGATCCCTAATTTCTCCATTATAGAGAGTGGCATAAGATTTATACCTGACCCCAGGTCACACAGAGCCTTGTTAAAGGTCATGCTGCCTATAGTACAGGGTATTAAGAATTTACTAGGATCTTGTCTCTTTTGAGGTAAAGTTTTCTGAATCCATGTATCTAGTTTACTAATGAGCAAGGGAGGTTCACCTTCCCAAGTCTCATTACCAAACAACTTGGCATTCAGCTTCATGATAGCTCCTAGATATTGAGCAACTTGCTCTCCAATCACATCTTCATCCTCTTCTGAGGAAGAATAGTCTTCAGAGCTCATGAATGGTTGAAGGAGATTTAGTGGAATCTCTATGGTCTCTATATGAGCCTCAGATTCCTTTAGGTCCTCAATAGGGAACTCCTTCTTGCTTGAGGGACGTCCCATGAGGTCTTCCTCACTAGAATTTTCGTCCTCCTCCTGTAACACCCTAATATTCAAATCCTTATGCTCGAGTCATAAGTCAATGATATTACGATGGTACGACTCTCAGGTGGATTTTTAATATATAAATATAGGTAATTTCGAAAGGAGTATTAATCGAGAAGCCTGAAAAGAGTGGAAATAAAATCGCGAAGACGTAACACTCACGTTTCGACAACGAGAAGTTAAACTGTGAAGTCGAAAGCGATATACGGACAAGGCATAAGATTAAGAGATAGATAACAGATAGATATATATAACATAAGTAATAGCCACTAGTCGCGACCCGCGAAGTTTAGGCCGGCTAGGGTACAGTATGAAAGTAACTGACAACAGTACATACTAATCTCTCCCAAAGGAAACATAAGAGCCTCTATAGGCAAGTTCCAAAAGAGTTCAACACATAATATAATATCTTCAAAACAAAGGTGGAGAGATTCTAAGCAAAACACAAAGTGGGGAAAAATAAATATCTTCGCCGTCTCTCGGACGAACCGCAGCTCACTTCTGAGCACCTGAACCTGTATCTGAAAAACAAGAGATATATACGGAATGAGAACCCCGGGCCCATGGGTTCCCAGTACGGTAAAAGTGCCAAATAAATACAATGCACTGCAA
>NC_029776.3:89978565-89979231 GCF_000817695.3 Arachis duranensis
CAAACACAAGCAATACAGACAAGTAATACACAAATAAGGTACAAGTAGAACAAGTAGCACGTAATCAGGTAACATAGCATGTATGATATAGAAATCCAAAACAAATAGGCATACCCAAACAATTCAAACATATGCAAATGATGTATGCCTGCCCTATGGCTGATGATATCATCTGTCGGTTATATAGCCAACCGGACACGTCCTGGTAGCTAACCATGGACAGAAACACCCCTTGCGGAGCAAGTAGGTTTGAGCTACAACCCCCTTGCTACTACCCGCTCAGCCCAGAGCCAGTGGAACAACCACTACTGCGGCTACTACCCAGGCGGGTGTTTAACAGCTCAACCTGGAGCGAGTGGATTCACCACTACTGCCCTACTACCCAGGCGTCACAATCTCTGACCTGGAGCAAGTGGGACGAACCACAACCCTTGCTACTACCCAGGCATCACAATCTCTGACCTGGAGCAAGTGGGACGAACCACAACCCTTGCTACTACCCAGGTAAAACTCGTATCTCAGATAGTGGAAGTGCAATTCACAATTATCAATAATTCAGCATAAACATGCATGAATCCTCATCCATGGATCAACATCCATTTCAGCCATCCGGCTCACGGTTAAATCCATAACCAGCCAATATTCATAGCATACACAGCTATTCCG
>NC_029776.3:89980198-89981498 GCF_000817695.3 Arachis duranensis
GTTCTTCGAACGGCATGGACATCCCGGATCCCATTTCATTTTTAAACAGATTTGGCGCAAAACAGAGATCCGTAGTCCAAGTTATGTCTCACCAAAGTATGCCCAAAAACCATATTTTTCATAAAAACCACAAAGTGCCATTTCAAAACAAACCATTTCCAACCCTTTTCAAAACCAATCAAAACATGCCAATTTCATCCCTTTTCTTTGAAATCAATTGAAATGTATCAAATTCAACGTCAAGCCTCCTCGACTCACACGTTGACACATTACCACAATTCACAAAACCGCCATATAACCATTTTTACTCATTTCAAACAAATGGCTAAATTACAAACACATCAACATGTCATACATCCTTCCTCATCCCAATTTCCAACAATACTATTTCGATTCAACCATCATTATACATGATCAATATCATACTCACTATCACGTGGTTTCATCCCCAAATCAACCTCGATCATTCCTCAAACATATATCACAACATACATATCTCTCATGCATTATCATACCATCAAGGCATCAATAATCATGATCACATATATGACCACATAACATACCTCAACTAAAACCAAACATACCTCATCTATACAATTTCACCAAAAATTACCAATTTCCACACTTCAACTCCTCAAACCTTATTATTCAATAACCAACCCAATCATTCATACATTCATTATTTAAAACTCATCCAATCACTTGTGTCATCATAAAATGCACACATCAACTTACCTTCCTTACCTCTTCTCGGCCTCCGGCCCAAAATTCACGGCCTCCGGCCCAATTTCACAATTTAAAAGCATAAACCACAAATCAATACTCATTACCCCATACATTCAATTCTCAATACACCAAACATACAAGGCCACACAATTCTCAACCCAATCATCAATTCACATTACATACCAACTATGCATATAGCACCAACCATTTACACAATCCAAACTTAATCCTAGGGGCATCTAGCCTAGGAATTCTCATCACACCACACGGTACTTAAATGAAACTTAAACCGTACCTCTTGTAGCCAAATCAATTGAGCCTCTTCTTTGGGAGTCTCCACCAACCTTAGCTCCAAGCCTCACCAAAGCTCCTCAAGCAACACCAATCTCCCAATCGTGCACCAAAACCATCAAATGCACTAACATAACCAATATTACATACATACATCAACCTAGGGCTCATAAAAATGACAAATCACAAGGGTTTGAGAATTTCTTACCTCAGCCCATATGAAGTAGGGATAGAACCCACTTAGAATCCATGTTGGAGTATCCCTAAACACCCAAAATCACAA
>NC_029776.3:89984251-89984583 GCF_000817695.3 Arachis duranensis
GGTCCACGAGGCGCCATCTGGTTCCTATACACACCAAACAATCGATATCAAGTTGATCAGTCTCAATATCGGAACTATAGTGCTTCAAAGTACCAAAGGTACACTCATGGACTTCATGCTAGATGTATCGGTTAGATACCCTAACTAGCACAGGCACAGACTCAGAGTATGCATTGAAGCATAAGCAGTTCCATCCCTTAGGCTCACGAGGACGAACTGCTCTGATACCATAATGTAACACCCTAATATTCAAATCCTTATGCTCGAGTCATAAGTCAATGATATTACGGTGGTACGACTCTCAGGTGGATTTTTAATATATAAATATAGGT
>NC_029776.3:89984878-89987044 GCF_000817695.3 Arachis duranensis
TATTGGGTCTTGGGCCCACTTAGGCCCGGTTCACTTATTTTTGTCCGTTGGCCCAATTTTGGACCAAAACCTTTAAGATTAGCGCTCTAAATCATACTTTAAATATTTCTACCTCCCCTAATCATAATTCCTCATTTCTTAATCTTATTTACTCATAATCAACTTTCTCAGCTGCAGTACCAGACAGGTCTCAGCCGGTACTGCCGGTCAAAATTCCACTGCGCGCTTTTACGCAGAAAACTATGTCTTCCGACTCGGAAAAATTCACTGAATCCAAAAATCATATTTAAATCATCAAATTCCAATTACCAAATCTTCCAACCATATTCGCTCCTACTTACTCATTATTTAATTAATTTCGGTTAGACCGGGTATTACACCTCCTCCCTTGTGCATTCGGCCATATTGATTACATCAATGGCCTTGCACTCTCCTTTTGGATTTTCTTCTGTATTGCTTGGGAGAATACTGGGAGAAGTTTCAATGATTTTCTTACTCAGCCGGCCCACTTGTGCCTCCAGATTTCTAATGGAGGACCTTGTTTCACTCATGAAACTTAAAGTGGCCTTAGACAGATCAGAGACTAGATTGGCTAAATTAGAAGTGCTTTGTTCAGAATTCTCTTTCTGTTGCTGAGTAGATGATGGAAAAGGCTTGCTATTGCTCAGCCTATTGCGTCCACCATTGTTAAAGCCTTGTTGAGGCTTTTGTTGATCCTTCCATGAGAAATTTGGATGATTTCTCCATGATGAATTATAGGTGTTTCCATAAGGTTCACCCATGTAATTTACCTCTGCTATTGCAGGGTTTTCAGGATCATAAGCTTCTTCAGAAGCTGCCTCTTTAGTACTGTTAGATGCATTTAGCCATCCATTCAGACCTTGAGAAATCATGTTGACTTTCTGAGTCAACACTTTGTTCTGAGCCAATATGGCATTTAGAGCATCAATTTCAATAACTCCCTTCCTCTGAGGCGTCCCATTATTCACGAAATTCCTCTCAGAGGTGTACATGAATTGGTTATTTGCAACCATGTCAATAAGTTCTTGAGCTTCTGTAGGCGTTTTCTTTAGGTGAATGGATCCACCTGCAGAATGGTCCAATGACATTTTGGAAAACTCAGATAGACCATAATAGAATATATCTAATATGGTCCATTCTGAAAACATGTCAGATGGACACCTTTTGGTCAGCTGCTTGTATCTTTTCCAAGCTTCATAGAGGGATTCACCATCTTTTTGCTTGAAGGTTTGAACATCCACTCTAAGCTTGCTCAGCTTTTGAGGAGGAAAGAATTTATCCAAGAAGGCCGTGACCAGCTTATCCCAGGAGTCCAGGCTATCTTTAGGTTGTGAGTCCAACCATGTTCTAGGGAAAAGCATGAGCCTGTAGACTTCAGGATCTACTCCATTTGTCTTAACAGTCTCACAAATCTGCAAGAACTCAGTTAAAAACTGGTAAGGATCTTCAGATGGAAGTCCATAAAACTTGCAGTTCTGTTGCATTAAAGCAACTAGTTGAGTCTTAAGCTCAAAATTGTTTGCTCCAATGGCAGGAATGGAGATGCTTCTTCCATCAAATTTGGACGTTGGTTTTGTGAAATCACCAAGCATTCTCCTTGCACTATTGTTGTTGGGTTCGGCTGCCATCTCTTTCTCTTGTTCGAAAATTTTAGAAAGGTGCCTCTGGATTGTTGTAATTTAGCTTCTCTTAGTTTCCTCTTCAGAGTCCTTTTAGGTTCTGGATCAACTTCAACAAGAGTGTCTTTTTCCTTGTTCCTGCTCATATAGGGAAGAAGAGAACAAGAAAAGAAAGAGGAATCCTCTATGTCACAGTAAAAAGGATCCTTATTGTTAGTAGAAGAAGAAAGGGAAGAAGAGTGAAGAAGAATGGGTAAGGATAGAGGTGGTGATCTGAGATGAAGAGAGATGAAGAGAAGTGTTAGTACATAAATAAATAAATAGATAGAAAGAGAGATAGAGAATTTCGAAAATAATTTTGAAAAAGTGGTTAGTGATTTTCAAAAATTAAAGATAAGATATGATTAAAATTAAAATTTAAACAATTAAAAAGAATTTTTGTTTTGAAAAAGAGGGAGGTATTTTCGAAAATTAGAGGGGGAAAAGTAGTTAGGTGGTTTTGAAAAAGATAAGAAACAAACAAAAA
>NC_029776.3:89987171-89989245 GCF_000817695.3 Arachis duranensis
TTTTTAAATCAAATTTTGAAAAAGATAAAATTTTGAAAAAGATAAGATAAAAAGATAAGATTTTTAAGAAAAAGATATTTTGAAAAAGATTTAATTTTTAAAATTAAAATTAATTACTTAACTAACAAGAAACTACAAGATAAGATTCTAGAGTTTAAAGATTGAACCTTTCTTAACAAGAAAGTAACAAACTTCAAATTTTTGAATCAATCACATTAATTGTTAGTGTAATTTCGAAATTTTTGAAATAAAGATAAGGAAGAGATTTTGAAAATATTTTGAAAAATATTTTTGAATTTTTTGAAACTAATAAAAAATGAAAAAGATATGATTTTTGAAAAAGATTTTAAAAAGATAAGATTTTGAAAATTGAAAATTTGACTTGACTTGTAAGAAACAACTAATTTAAAAAATTTTTTGACCAAGTCAACCCAAAATTTCGAAAATTTGGAGGGAAATAAGGAAAATATATTTTTTTTATTTTTGAATTTTTGATGAGGAGAGAGAAAAATTAAAAACGTCATTTTTGTGTTTTTCTCTTTTCTTTATGGATCAAAACAAAGAATGCATGCAAGAACATTATGAATATCAAGATGAACACCAAGAACACTATGAAGATCATGATGAACATCAAGAACATAATTTTGAAAAATTTTTGATGCAAAGAAAACATGCAAGACACTAAACTTAGAAATCTTTAATGCATGGACTCTAACCCCAAATTTAGAAATCTTTAATGCTTAGAAAATATGAATGCAAAGATGCACATGAAAAACAATAAAAGATACAAAACAAGAAAACATCAAGATCAAACAAGAAGACTTGTCAAGAACAACTTGAAGATCATGAAGAACACTATGAATGCATGGAATTTTCGAAAAATGCAAGAAAAATTTTTAAAGCATGCAATTGACACCAAACTTAAAAATTGACTCAAGACTCAAACAAGAAACACCAAATATTTTTTATTTTTATGATTTTCTAATTTTTTGGATTTTTATAATTTTTTTTTCGAAAATATTTTTGGAAAAACGAAAAAGAAAAGAAAATTTTGAAAAAGATTTTTGAAAAATTTTGAAAAGAAAATTACCTAATCTGAGCAACAAGATGAACCGTCAGTTGTCCATACTCGAACAATCCCCGGCAACGGCGCCAAAAATTTGGTGGACGAAATTGTGATTCGTACTCTTTGTACATGTATAAAATTTAATTCGAGATAATAGCTCTTTACTATGTGTGGTCACAACTCCGTTCAACTAACCAGCAAGTGTACTGGGTCGTCCAAGTAATAAACCTTACGTGAGTAAGGGTCGATCCCACAGAGATTGTTGGTATGAAGCAAGCTATGGTCATCTTTTAAATCTCAGTCAGGCAGGTTATAATTGATTATGGATTTTCGAATAATAATAAATAATAAGCAGAAAATAAAGATAAATATCATAGAATAGAAATACTTATGTAAATTAATGGTGGAAATTTCAGATAAGCGTATGGAGATACTGTGCCCTTTCTTTTTCTACTTTCCTACTTCTTCCTTCAATCCTTCTTACTCCTTTCCATGGCAAGCTGTATGTAGGGCATCACCGTTGTCAATGGCTACATCCCATCCTCTCAGTGAAAAAGGTCCAAATGCACTGTCACAGCACGGCTAATCATCTGTCGGTTCTCAATCAGGTTGGAATAGAATCCCTTGATTCTTTTGCGTCTGTCACTAACGTCCAGCCTTCAGGAGTTTGAAGCTCGTCACAGTCATTCAATCCCGGAATCCTACTCGGAATACCACAGACAAGTTTAGACTTTCCGGATTCCCATGAATGCCGCCATCAATTCTAGCTTATACCACGAAGATTCTGATTAAGGAATCTAAGAGATATGCGCCCGGCCTAAGGTAGAACGGAAGTGGTTGTCAATCACGCGCGCTCATAGGTGAGAATGATGATGAGTGTCACGGATCATCACATTCATCAAGTTGAAGTGCAACGAATATCTTAGAATAGGAATAAAGAGAATTGAATAGAAACAGTAGTAATTGCATTAAAACTTGAGGTACAACAGAGCTCCACACCCTTAATCC
>NC_029776.3:89989400-89997103 GCF_000817695.3 Arachis duranensis
TCCAGACAGCAACATGGAACTGGCGTTGAGCGCCAGTTTACGTCGTCAATTCCCGAATAAAGTATAGACTATTATATATTGATAGAAATCTCTGGATGTCTACTTTCCAACGCCGTTGAGAGTGCACCATTTAGAGTTTTGTAGCTCTAGAAATTCCATTTCGAGTGCAGGAAGGTCAGATTCCAACAGCATCAACAGTCCTTTGTCAACCTCCTTATCAGAGTTTTGCTCAGGTCCCTCAATTTCAGCCAGAAATTACCTGAAATCATAGAAAAATACACAAACTCATAGTAAAGTCCAGAAATGTGAATTTAACATAAAAACTAATGAAAACATCCCTAAAAGTAGCTTGAACTTACTAAAAACTACCTAAAAATAATGCCAAAAAGCGTATAAATTATCCGCTCATCACCTCACGAAAAGGAAGAAGCGACAGCAAGCATAAGGTACCTGGTGAGGAAGAGGTCCTCACGAAGGGGAAGAAGCGGCAGCAAGCATCTGAAACGAGGGTTTGTTACTCAAATTTTATATGGGGCCAATTTTAAAATACCAAAGACTTGTTATTTTTTATTGTAATTTTTAATAATTTATTTATAAATTAAATATAAATCATTAGATCTATTATCAATCTAATCTAACGCTTCAAATTATATGGTGCATCAGATAAGCTCAAAAGACTTGAGCTGATTTTAGACAGACCCCATTCTAAAGCATATAAAGCACTTATAGTTTCCCTTCAGCCCTTCTGGCCTTGTTCTGCTTCTGGTATGCGCTTGCCATCACAGCGTGCTACCTGTCGCTGCTCTCCTTCAGTTCTGTAAAGGCATGGTTTTCTACCTTTTACATGCCATTCTCTTATGTTAATTACTTAATTTCTAAAGGTTGGTTCATGTTAAACTGATTCATGACACCCCTACAAATCTTTTTTTCTATTTTTTTCTGATGTTTTGTTCGTCCTCAGTTCTTTGTATTTTTTTCTTGCAGTTTACATAAATTTTTTTCTGAAATTGTTGTCTGATTGTGTTATTGCTTTTGGTATTATGTTACTATAATACTCTGATTGTGTTGTACTTGTTATTTTGTTTAAATGAGACTTACTGAGGTATAAAGAGACTTACATGCTTTAGGTGGCACTACACAATTTATTTTGTTTTTGTTTTTCTAACTAAAAGTGATAGATCAGTCTTAGCATGAATTAGATTAAGGTATTGATCGCGAAAAAGGGAGAAGTTGCTGTTCTTCATTTGCGAGCAATAATTTACTTTTGGTTGGGTTTTAACATAGTTGTGATCGAAGATTAGTTGAATTTAGATTAGTCTATTTTGTTTTGGAAGATGAATGTGCAAATCTATATTGGTGTGCTTGTATAGATACTTATTGTGTTACATTTGGGCAAATTGGACTCACTTCCTTCAATGTTTACATGGTGCTTAGTCTCATTTCTTATAGTATACAGAGGTATCCAATGTAATAATATTACTTAAATCTCAAGGATATCATGGTGTACCTTTCGAATTGAAATGGTGTTGATTTAACCTATTGTAAAGGACAAGAAATTTGTGTTATCCTATCTCGAGGTTTGGTTATTGAGGATGAAATTAACATTATAAGTTATAGTTCTATAAGCTAATGGATGTTGTAATGTTGTTTCTTGTTTGCAGAGCAAGTGAATAGTAGCTGTTTCTTTTGGTGGTTTCATTCTTTGGAGCCATGATATTGAAGAAGCCTAGTGGATTTTTGTAGGGTCGTCTTGATAAACGAAATTTAGCATGTTGATTTAGAATTTAATGATGAATATGATTGTGAGTATAGTCTAATCGACACTTAAACTTCGCATCAAACAATCCTACAATCTATAACCAAGAGTATTAGTCTCCCGAGTCGTCCTCCCTTGGAATTGCTACGGTGTGCGTCTTATTGATTAGAAAGCCTTGTTATGATTCCTTAAAGGTTTTAGCAAAATAGAAAGCAAACAATCAATCCTTAAAAGACTTGGCTTAGGGTTGGCATTAGAAATTCTATCCTTATAGTTCTTTCAATGATGACAACAATTAGGTCTTGCTTCATTTAGTTAACCCCTAGACATAGAGGAAAGTCAAATGAGAGTAATCAACTTGAGTTACAAGTCCTAGATTTACCTTACGGAAATCTAGCTTTAGTGTACTCCAAGCCAATTATCAATTCCTAATTCCAAATCAACAATTGACATAACTATTCAACTTCTTCTAATGGCCCAAACCCTATACCAAGTAAGAAACTTTTACTCCATAACTAGTGTTGGCATTTCATCAAACATTTGATGAGCAAGAGTGAAAGTCATAGTAAAATTGAGAAGAAAGTAGAATTAAAAGTACTTCAACACAAGGAACTAACAACAATTAACAAAGAACAACAATGGAAATGAGATTCTAAAGGAATTGATTAAATCCAAAACTACAAAATTGAATCCAAGATCTATGAGCATTGAGCAATTACAAACACTAATGGAGATTGGAGAAGAAGATCTATGACATGAACAAAATGAATTGAGAATTGCAAGGGATCTCACCAAAGAGTGAATGAAAATTCAGAAATTAGAAGAAAATGAACCCTAGTGAGAGCTTTGAATCTCCCTCCTTCTCCACAAATGTAACTAACTATCTTCCCAAAAATATCTAGAGTCTAGAAAATGAGCTAAAAGTCCTTAACCCTTGTTCCTTTGGTCTTTTTATGCTTTTCCCGCCAGGGCACTTCCCCAAAATGGGATTCTCAACTGCCTCCACGCCCAAGTCACGTGGTTCTAAAAAAAATCATATTCGAACATCGGCGCGTACGCGCAAGGTACGCGTGCGCGCCCACGGGACATCTTGTAATGTGCGCGGAGGCGTAATGTACGCGTGCGCGCCATCAAAGATCATGGCCTAGCCGCTACGCAAGCCGACTCGTGGCTTGGCTCTTGGCTTCGACTTCTAACTGCTCAATTCGCGCGGACACGTCAAGTGCGCGCACACGCCCATGCTGAGATTTCCAAAGTTCAATTCTCATGCTCCCTTCCTTTGCACCCGTCCTTCTTCTCTCTTCCGGTCCATTCCTGCCCTATATTCTGAAACCACTTAACACACGAGTCACGACATCGAATGGCATTAAGAGAAGATTAGAAATGTATCTAATTTAGTGCAAAATAAGCATGTTTTCATCCATGAGGCAAAATTAGGAAAGGAACACAAAGTCTTGTATTTTCATCTAGAAAGTTTGCGAAATTATTGATAAAACCCCCTGAAATCAACACAAGATAAACCCTCAAAATGGGGTATATCACGTCTATTCTAAATTTTTTTCTCTTTGTTTTGCTAAAAAATATACTGAACCAGGAATGTCCTTCAACCATGAAATCTGACCCTGGGATGCCATCTACACACGCACAATCCATATTCTTTGTTGTTTCCTTTAGACGAGTATGAATAGGATTATTTACTTTGTTTTGAATATTTTGTATTATTAGTGGATTGCAATTTATACGAATATAAGTTTGAGTTTAATTATTTATCTTGTCTTGAGTCTATATGTTAGAGGATTATTTATTATTTTGATAAGTTTGTAAACTTATTATCTAATATTTAGTATAAATTTATTTTTATATTTAAAAATTTATTTGTCTTGTTATGTAATATTTTGTATAAATTTTATTCTATATTTAAAAATTTATTTGCATTAATTGTCTACTATTTTTTAAATAGGAAAATAATTAAAAAAATATGACTATTAAAATCGACGGTAGCGTTGTCGCTTTTTAAATTTAAAATAGACAAAAGAAAACAAAATATAGACAACTAACTTGTCAATATCTTAATAATTAAATCGACGGCTGTACTGTCAATTTTAATGAATCAAATATCAACAGAAAAGTTGTCGATTTTATATAATAATATTGACGGCAAACCTGTCGATTTTATTAAGCAGGTAAAATTCTTAAACTCATATTATAGTCAGGAAGATTGTCAATTTTATTGAATTATTATCGAAGCCATCAATTTTATTAGAATTTTGAAAAATTGACAAGTTTAATAGCGACCACTTTTGCCGTTCGATTTTGCCGCCGATTTTTAATATTATCAACGGCCTAGCCATCGATTTGGCTGTCAATTTTAACGGTGTTTCTTGTAGTGTCTGCTCTCAACGCCGCCGCTACACCTTCTTCTCTTATGCATCACAGTGCTCATGTTCTCCCTGCAAGCGGCGTTGCCGCTGCATGCCTTCTTCTCCCCGGCATGCCTTCTTCTCCCCTCCGTGACGTCGCACCATCGCCGAGTCAAAGGCCTTGTTTCGTCGCTGCTCCAATGCTGCACTTTTGACCTTGCTTCCACGCCGCTATGCGTCATGTCTTTGCCACTTCGATCGCATGTCGCTTTACTTCGTTCAATCAAATGGTATGATCCAAATAAATATCCACGTCTTAGTGAAAAAAACATCTACATACATAGTAAAATAAATATTCTGTGGAGCATGTGCATTCGTAATCAAACAAATCAAGTAAAATATCAATGGTATACCCAAATAAACATCCATTTTAGAATGAAAAGAAACATCCACATATATAGTAACATAAACATCTAACTTAGTTGATAAAAAACAAGTAACGAGATAGCAGCTGTGAAAGTACTAAAATCACGATAAAACGGCGGCGGTGGCACAAGAATATTACGAGAGAGTGGTAATGATTAAAAAAATTAAAATTATAATTAGATCTAATTACTTCAAAATTTAATTTTTAAAATTAAAATTAACTTTTTTTAAACCTATTATTTAAGTTATTAAAAAAACCGTTATTCCTCAATATATTTTTTTAAAAAAATATAAAAAGCCGGACACACAGAAGCCACTGTCGCTAACATAGTACCATTGTTCTTTTAATGGACTCAATTAATTAATTCAAAATTTTTACGAGATTTTTTTAATAATATAAACACTTTCTAAGATAACTGTGGATGGTTTTAAAATTTTCTTTTTTTCGTTTTTCATAGCGTATCTGCCCATAAACTAAAATTAAAAATAAAACAAAATTGAGGTAAGTGAATCAGTGATGATCACCGTGACTGCCTGACTTATGAGAGCGCATCTGAGTTTTTTTTTTAAAATATTTGTGTTTTTTTAAAAAATATTTTAATATTTTTATTTGTATTAAAATTATTTATAGATGTTAATTCTATATAAAACATTAGGAATAAAATTAAAAATTTTTAAAAATAATTTGATATAAATAAAAAATATCAACAAAATTAAATGAAATTAAATATTGAAGTATTTTTTTTAAAAAATTATAAACGTAGAGCATATTCAATAAAATATTTTTAGAGTACGTATCAGGCTTTTTTACGTAAATACGCATGAAAATAACTTTTATTCTTAAAATGCGCATGCATGAAAATATTTCTGAAAATGCGCACTGCCAACTCGCAAGGATCACCCACGAAATGGAAATGGGATACATATCAAGAGAGGTGTCCACAAAATGGGTTCTGACCACTGACACAAACCATTTCACTTGTGACAGGAACGAAATGGAGCACCTCACACTTGGTGTCCACAAAATGGACCATTATACCCATAGCACACACGAAATGCACCAATTCACTGATGGCACACACGAAATGGCCCAACTCACATATGTCATCTACGAGTTGGGCATTTCATGGGAGGCATACACGAAATGGCCATCCTCAAGTGTGGCAGGCACGAAATGGGGGGGAGTCAAAGCAACAAGTCTCAGTGTTGCATTTCCCGTACAAGCATGCATTGGATGAAAGTGAGGCAATTTATTGTTGTATTGTGAGTGTGAAGCATATATAAGGAGGTGATGGGAGGGTAGGGGACCAAACCGAAGGTAAAAAAGAGAAGTGAAGAAGAGGGTTGCAGGAGAAATTTTAATTTGTTGCTTTGGTGAAAAAAAAAGAGAAGTGGAGTAGTAATTTTATTATTAAAAAAATGAGTGAAAGTGGAATTAATGTGGAAGAAAACCTTAATAGGTTGGATGAATTTTACATTTCTGCTCATTTACATGTTAAGGTGAGTTTATTTTTTTTAAATAAAAAAATAAATTTAGTTAATAATTTAAAAAATTGTTGTAAACTATATAATTGTGTTTTGATCTATTTCAATTTCAGCCGGCACGTGTGTTGACTCCGCATGGCACGCTGGTCGATGTTTTCTCTGTAGACGAAGCAGATCCGAGTATGGAGATTAGGAGGCAGATGCTTAAGCCGTATCTAAGAAGAGCCGGCTTCTATTATGCGTCTCTGATAAAGCATTTTGAGTACGACAACCCAATGATTAGCGCTCTTGTGGAGAGATGGCGTCCTGAGACCCATACATTCCACCTCCCATGGGGTGAGTGTACTATCACTTTGGAGGATATTGCCATGCAGGTGGGGTTACCAATCGACGGTGAGCCGGTGAGCGGCACTCTAAGGTCGGGGGTGACGCTGGAAAGACCTCCAACCCTTGCAACATTGATCGATTCAACAACAGTTGGGATGACCCTTTCGCCCTGAACCGGTTGGGTTTCCGGAACAACTTCTGCTTCCTCTCCACTGTCATTCTCAATCTCGTCTTCCTCAGAGGAGACAGCCAACCCGTCGGCCATTCCTTCCGGATATGCGACATGGACGTTGGGGAAGGGAGGTCGGTCAGGTATTTCTGTATTCTGGGCGGGGGCCACGAAGGCATTAAAAGACGGACTACGAGCCCTACCTATCTCCAAAAAATGGAATGCCTTCACCAGCACTGGTATTTCGCATTTCCTCCACGTTATTCGAACTAGATGAGCTGCCCCCGACATCTTGGAGCTTCACGCAGAGTTCCATCGAATAGATGCTTCCGATGCTACGATGATACGAAAACATCATCGACACGTGCTGGTCAGATTTAATATGCATTTTCTGATATGTAAACAAACTTGCTACAGCAACGGGCATCCGGTAAATGAGCGTATTGATTTTCTTTTTTCCAATCAGCCAGTGTTCATCAGAATCATATTTTTTAGTTGTTGCAGATACGATTGTGGAAAAATCATTATCCAAAGTGGGTCGTCACACATAAAGGTCACTCCCTCAGCTGTATACGAAATTTCACCGTTGGGATATATGACCACATAAATATGTTCAGATGCCATTATGACATCCAAAAATTAGTGAAAGTAGCTCCTGTGAGAGTGAAATTTTCGGAGAAGAAGGAAGGGTAGAAGAAGTGAGAATTAGAAATGTGGTTTTATTTCTGCTTGCGATAGGTTTTTATAGCCTAGCCGTTGTTCCAATTCGTGCGTAGTACACACAAAATTGTGACATTTCATGTGCGGTACAAGAGACATGGAGTCTGACCTCATCCGTATACCCATTTCACACCTGCTTGCCCAGAATTCTTCTTTCCATTTCGCTGCTGCACACATTAAAATGGGATAGCCATTTCGTGGGTGGTTGCCATGACATGGGATGCTCATTTCGTGGGCACCTTGATTGAAATGGAGTTCATATCCATTTTGCTGGCAGAGGCCAAAAAATAGCAATGCACATTTTCAAAAACATTTTTATCCATGTGCATTTTGGAAATTAATGTTTTTTAGATGCGCATTTAGGTAAAAAAAACCGTACGTATCATTTTTAATATTTTTAAAAAATAAATTATTTAAAATTAAAATATGTATTAAAATTAATTAATAAAATAAAATTAAT
>NC_029776.3:89997601-90049167 GCF_000817695.3 Arachis duranensis
TTGATATTTAATATCAATTTTTTTAAATTAATTGTTATTTTATTTTTTAAAAAAAAAATTGTTAAAAAATCATTAAAATTTATTATTTTATTATTATTAATTAGTTATTAATATTTAAAAATATAAACTAAGTTTTGTTATTGAATTATTAAATTAAAAAATTAAATTAATATTTAAAAATAATAATAAAAAACAATAAACTGTGATAACTGTAACACCTTAACTTTTAGCACTTCATAATCGCACTAAAGGTCCGGGTATTACCTGATTTTACTCTTTGAATTTCATATTTTATTTATTTAATTTTCGAAAATTCGGGTCTTACATCTTATCCTATTTATAAAAATTTTCGTCCTCAAAAATTGATATAAAATAGAAAAGATTTGCATCAACTTCACTTTCAAAACATCAAAGAAAAGAAACAGAAAGGTTTGGCACGTTCAGTTTATGATAACCTATTAGATGTTTCTATGTACATAAAGCATTAATATTAAGTTTGCCAAACTTAACACCATGAGATATACAATGATAAGTTAACAATGTTAATCAACAGACAGTCATGCATATAAAATCTAAACTCTTGTTATCAGAACAAGTCACTAAGCATGATAGATACTCAAAATATGCAATGAAGCATAGTCTATTCATTCTTAATGCTTTAACAGAAACAAACTGCTCTAATACCATAATGTAACACTCTAACTTTTAGCACCTCATGATCGCACTAAAGGTCTAGGTATTACCTAACTTTACTCCTTGAATTTTATAATTTATTTATTTATTTTTCAAAAATTCAGAATTTTACAATAACTGTCTAATATTTTTCTTCTTAGAAAGAGAAGAGATCAGAATGGAAGAAAATGAGTTAAATTTTAATCAATTGTAAAAAAAACTGTATATTTAAATGAAAAAGTGAAAAGAAAGAAAAAGATGTTGTTATTAAGTGATATTTTTATTCTGTTACAAAAAAAATTGATTTTATGTATAATAATCTTATATTTAATTTTAAATTAAATTTTTATTAAATCAAATAGTATTTTTACTCAAAATATATAAATGTATTATGAATAATTTTTAATTTTTTATATGTTCAATTAATTCACTCACAAAGAAACTAAAATACACCAAAAAAAATGCAAATATAAATAAATGGATCAAACAATGTTAAACAAATATTATATAGCAATATTTTCACTAAAATTGAATAAGACTAATTTAACTTTAAAAATTAGCTAGCTCAAAAAATAAAAAATGTGAGTCTCTCACTTATAAGTATCCTGAATATTATATTCTTGATCATCTTAAAAAATATAAATTTGTAATATCATTCACTTTTTTGTGAAAGTGGAAGCTGAACAAAAGTTGTGAAATTTGAATGATAGAAAAAAAAAAGGGAAGTAGAAAGAGAGTTCTAAAATCTATTTGGTAGAGAGAGAAAGTAATTTGAATAAAATGCCAAATTAACAGAATTAGTTAGCTAACAGAATTAGTTAGCGAACCTTACTAATTTATATATATATCAACTTATATGATAAATATCTTAGGTTAATTGAATACACTAATTAGTAACTAATTATTAATCATAAATGCTAACTAAGCTAAGTATGCCAATCTATTTCAGGTAACATTTCTAAAGATTTAAAGTTACAATTAATTTAACTAAATATATAATTTATTAATTATTTTGTTTTAATGTACGTAACTTATCGATGAATTATAAGTAAAATAGCATAATTTTTTTATATTTAACTAAAAAATTACAAATTCGAATCTCTCTATTTTTAATAATAAAAAAAAATGTACGTTAGCTACATAAGTGACTAATAAAATTTTGTGTCATCGTTCCTACCATCAATAACAAAACTCTGAGCCGAAGTGAATGTAGAGAGTTTACGAGTTAATTAATTCTGTTTAATCCTTTATTTTTAAAAGCTTCTAAAAATCTATCTCCTACTTTATTTAGGGTTAGGACTCTAAAAATGAAAAAGAATTAACAAAAATTGACCCAAGCTTAACAAAATAGATCATACATTTGATATTTTTAGGTTAAAACTATTTATGTTGTGTTTTCTAAATAAAAAAATAAATAGATTTCTAATTTTTTAATTCAAAGATACATAAATTTTTAATTAATTAAAAATACAAAAATATTACTGATTTTTTAAAATACAAGACATTTAAGTTTTTTCGTCTAAAGTATATAAAAAACAAATCAATTTTTTAAAAAGACTTAGATATCTTACATTTTAAAAAATAAAAAAATATTAAGAATTAAAAAATTATATTTTATTCTCTAAAATAAAAATTTAAAATTTAAAAGATTGAAATGATTTATTTTATGTTTTTTACAAGAGTTAAATAAATACATATAAAATACTGTTGATCAACTGTGGATAAAACACGTGGTGGAGCCAAAAGAGTAATGGAGGTGATGGGTGCAACGCCCACCACAATAGTGTGTGACAGAGAAGCACCATATCGTCGCTCATCACTCATGTGAGGCGGTAAAAACTAAAAACTAAATTAAAAACCATTCACTGATACGCAGCCACGTGTCCCCTCGATCGTGGTGGCCCCCACGTGCGTTGCACGAGCCGATGAGGGGTCCCCTATTCTAAAAAAAGCGAAAAGACCCAAGGGTTTTGTCCCATCTCATGCATGTGGGACCCACAATTCCTCTTTCAATATATTTCTTGCCCTTTTTCTTCTATTATTGGAAACTCATAGTGGGTCCCACTATCACTACCAAGATGCTCTTGCATCGTGACGCGTGTCCCAGTTCCCCAGCTGGCTTGTCATGGGTCGGGTCCCACGTGATCAATTCCGAGCGTTCACACCTCATAATCGTTGACCCGATCCGGTTCTCCCTCAAGGCGTGGGCCTCTTTTATTGGTTATTCGCTAATCTCTTTATTATCATGATTTTCATTCTTATTCAATACCAAACCAATGGGAGAATAGCTCATCTCATAAGTCATAAGCAGTGTAATCATGATCAAGTATTTTTGCATTTTGTGATATAGTTATGAATTACTAAAGCGAGTAATAAATCGGATATTATTTTTCACAAAAAAAAAAAGAGTATAGATAACCAATATTTTTTTCGATCAACTTTTTAATAAATTGATCAACTTTATAATAAAAAGAAACATTAAAAATTATTAAAAAATATTTAAAATATAACAGAAAGAAACATAAAAAAAAAACTAACAAAAAAGGTCTAAAATCATTAGAAAAAAAATCTTAATTTGCGAGGAATTGTGGATAAAAATGAGAACAGCGTATTCGGTGGCGAGAGATGTTTCATGCAAACAAGGAATGGAAGAAATGTAGCAAACGGTGATAGCTAAAGACCGATTGTACCGTGGTGGCGGAGACAACTGTGCGAAGAAATGTTATCGTTGGAAAAAAAAAACTGGAAGAGAGAAAAGGAAAAGAGGAGGATTTGAGCTTTTTTTTTAATTTAATTTTGAAAGAAAAAGGAAAGTAAATTTTAGGATAATAGTTAGTTGCATAATTGTTTTTAACTTTTTTTTTTTGGATAAGATTGTTTTTGACTTTTTGTAATAGTGAAACTTATAACGTCAACCAATATGTCATTATGTTATTAGCGAAACGATACTATTTTAGCATGAAGTAATATTACTCTACTTCATCTGATAATTCATCGTCAAAAGCATATAAAATCCAAATCCAATGCAATTATTATGGAAATATAATCTGGCTTATATTTTGAGTATATTTTTTATTTTATAATTTTATAAAAAAAAGATAAAAAATAAGCTATAACAAGTCTGGATATAAGTTTAAAAGAAATAATATATAAGTGTTTAACATTTTCAAAATGAGGTTCAAAAAGCTAACGTAAAGCTTCACCCTCAAGCTACACCCTACACTGTAGTATACTTTTTCGATTCATCACCAAACAAAAATATAACCATCTTGAATATAAAATTGCCGTCTACTATATATAAAGATACATCAAGATTACAATAAATAGAGTTATTCGTACATGCATAAAGAATTAACAATTTCTCCAACATAATGGGTGATTAAAAAGTAGTATATTCTCTTGAGCCAATAGCAGTATTGTGCCTTATTATTATATTTGTTTTTTTGGAGTTAGTGTTGTTTTCTTTGCTGTTTTCTCATAATTTATGTAGTAGGTAGTTTTTATTGGTTATAAAGCCTAGCTAGCTAGAAGCAAAAGAATAATAATAGACCTGCATTTTCAATCTTTCTTGTTTCCCGGGAGATGTAAAAAACTAAAATTATGGATTTTTTTAAATATTTTTAAAATACCGATGTTCTAATAATTTTAATTAATATATATCATATATATTTTTTATAATTGAGATTACTTAAAATTATTAGAATATATAGGAACATTTAAAATAAAAGTATGTATATACAAAGTGTGGGAAAATAATGAGGATTGGGAAGGAGCGCATGAAGAACGGGAACCTAGTGATGAAGCAAGGTCATGAATTTCTGGTGGCAGAGAAGGGGACAAGGAAAGGTGGGCACATATTATATATTAGACATAGGACATAGCCATATCACATAGCAACAAATTAAAAGGATAACAATCATAACATAGAGGTCCATCCTATACACTATTTATTATTATATTGTTATTAATTTTTTATATGATTTTTTTCAAAAAAATTAAACAATCATACTTCTACTCATTTTTTAACAGTATAATTTTGAGTATTTGAGAATATAATATACACTAATATTTACCAAAATAATAAGAATATCATCATAGCTATAGTTTGAACTACAATACTTAAATTTTTATTCTATGACTTCAAGTTTCATCGGATATTAATAAATAATGATAAACAAAAGATTTTATCTAATATTTACGCTTGATAAACTTATCACTAATAAAAAATTTTAAATATTTTCATTTAATAATTACAAAATAAATATATTAAAATTTTAAATTTTTTATTATATATGATGACATTTATAAAGGTGAAGAATTGAGTCAAAGTACCCTTTCAAATTATACAAAAGTCATAGCTAGCAACTCATGTGGGTTCATGCAGGAACCTGAAATGAATCTCATCTTTGTTTTCGCTGCTAAAATGATCATCATTTAATGTTTTCAGTACGTTTACGTAATTATGTGTTGAATATTGCTTCTATACTAATATATTTATGTTTTCATTTGCATTTTTCTTTGGCTGTTTAATCATACTTTTTTTTTTATGAAATTCAAGTTAAGTTACATTGATTCTAATTCTATTAGATATAATCATTTATGTTATATCTTTTTATTAGTTTAAATTAAAAAAAATTGATATAATATCAAAATTTTATACTCAAAAATTTAGAGTTCGATTTTTGATAAATTTAAAAAAATATATAAGATAAATAATAAAAAAAGTCTAAAATATCAAATAAATTTAAAAGAGACTTTTATTTTAGAAGAGTTGTTAAAAATATAATCATTTATGTTGTCTCTTTTTATTAACTTAAATTTTTGGAAAAAATCGTAACACTCGTATTTTTTATTATTTATTTTTACCTTTGCCCCTTTCTCAAAAAAATTAATTTGATTTCTAGAGGATGTTTAATTATTAAGGGATTCATGCATGTACAATATAAATTTAAAAAAAAAAACGAGTTCTATTCATAATTTTTCTATTTTATACATCAAATTGTTCATAAAAGTTTCCACTCTGTTTTTCCTCCCAACCAGACATACACTAACATAACTTAAAAAGATAAAATAATAATAATAATAATAATAAAAGATATAGAGTACAATGCTAACAATGAGACACTAATCCTTAATTTAATGAAACTTGGTTGTCTGTTAGCAACCACGTCTATATACTATGGCTTTTCTACTTCCTGGTCTTGCTCTCTTAATTTGGATCGAATTTGACCAGGACTATAGCTTATTAATAAAAAAATATTCACAAAAACAAAATTTAATATTTGAAAGCCAATAACATATATCATTATCAGTTGATTCATACTTATAATTTCAAAGATGAAATTGAACCCTTAATCAAGAATTTCAGCAGTCATCCACACATTCAACTAATTGAACCGATAAAAACAAATCATGCATATTCTGATGAAATGATGTTGTACCAAGTCCCAAGTAACTAAATGAAGAGAGATAATCCTAAACACTTCCCATTCATTTGGTATTCAACAAGAGTTTAGGGTTTATTAGCTAATTAAGAATTGGAGACAGCCTCAGGAATCAGAATTCATTTGGAAAAGCCAATAATCATCATATACCCTCATCATATATAACTGTAATCTGAACTATGTAATTCCTATGGATCTATTTATATATTAACAAACTTAGATTTTTTTTAAAAAGTCTCAAATTTAAACCTATTTTGTAATAGGTCAGATAAATCAAACTAAACAGAGACCAAATGTAAGTTCCTTACACATTGTTTAACCTATTTTTTCTCTACTTGTATGAAAAAGATGTGTTAAATACTTAAAATAAAAGATCATTTATATCCCATGTAATTCTAAAAGAAATAATTTTATAATAATAATTACATTTAATTTTTTAGTCAATCATAAATATATAATTTTACTGATAAATACTTATATATAATTATTTTTATGTAAAGTAAATAGACAAAAATTAATAAATAATAAATTAGTCAAATATATCAAATTATTTAATAATTATTAATTAACAATTTTATATAAAGATATTTGCAAGTGAGTTTTCATTAATTTTACTTTTTGCCTGAAAATTAATAGAGCCGAATATTCTTCTAAAGAAGGAATCTTCTGCTGTCGCAAAATAATGGTTTTAATTAGCTGCTCTTCAATGGCACATTCTTGAAAGTTGAAACTATATTAGTTTTTAGTTTTTAACTTTTTTTTTTCATGAATAAGATAATAAATTCACCTCTAACTAACAATAATAATAATAATGGTGCAGTGCAAGATCCAACCCAAATAATTATGATGCAAGTATTCATATGTAGATATCAGCATTATCAGAATGAAGATGAAGTTTTTCCAACGCAATGATTGAATTCTAATTTGCCTTTTTCCTACCTTTTTAAGTTTTTCGTTTTCTTTTTCTTTTTGTTATTAGATTTTTTTTGCTTTTTAATATCATTTCCATTGTGAAAAATGTATTTGAATATTATTATTGTACCTTAATTATATGGTATTTGAAAAATGATCTTTTAAATTTTTTTCTCAATTGATATTATTAAATATAATTTTCATAATATAATCTTTAAAAAAACATATGTAAAAAGATTATAATAAAAAATAAACTTGATAATATTAATTGAAAAAAATAAAAATATTCATTTTTATAATATTTTTGCTCTCCTTTAACTAAGCGTGTTTAAATTTATTTGTTGGTGTATTTTTAATTTTTTTTAATAGAAAAGATTAACGTGGACATTTTATAATTACTATCGACAATATCTTTTCTACTAAAATAATTATAAGAAAATAAGTAGATCATCTAATTTATCCCAAAAATTAGTTTAAGAAATAATCGTTGCCGGTACCTTAATTATTCTTAATTCCTTATAAAGGTTATCATATTTTTATTTAGGAAAATGTGAGCCTTGAAAATTTTCTCATTTTAGGACTTGACAAAGACTTAAAATATGAAAATTTAAGGATGACCTTAGGTGGTGTGAAAGTGACTCAATAATAACAACTTTTAATCAAATTCTGATGTCATATAAAAAAAATAAATAAGCTTAATTTATCCTACAAATAGCTTAAAAAATAAGAATTACTTCACATTTATAAAGGCTCTCAAATTTTGAATTTTAGGCCATGTGAGACTTGATAATAATGTTAGCATCTGATCACAGTTTATATTTCTAAAAGTGCTCTTAATTATTTATAATTTATCTTTTAATTTTTAAACTAAAGGCACCAATATTAGTGATACAAAGCCAATTGCAGACTAATTGCATTATTATTATTATTTGAATAAAATAATTTCTAAATAGAAATATAGACAATTTGTTCGTATTTGTCTATTTCTATTAAAAGTTTAGAAACGGTATAATTTAAAATAATAATTTGCATAAATTATTAAAAAAAAAGTTTTTTTGTTGACTAAAAAAAATAAAACTCTCCTCTCAACCAAAATATTTAATTAAGTTTAACTAAATTGTTATAACAACTTTTCAAATCGTGCACACTTCCTTCTTCTTCTTTTTCTTTGTTTTCTTCTTTTTTTTTTCAATGTTGCATTTTCTTCTTTTTCATTATTTTCATCACTAATAATACCAATATTTTGCAAACATCGATCTTTATTAGTTTTGATTTTTTCTGATGCCATCATTAAATAATTTCAGCTCATTTCTTAATTTATTTTGATTTATTTGTATATTAATTGAGATTCACTTGATACTGCTGATAAATATTGATTAAATTTTTTATTCCTTAAGTAATTTCGGTTCATTTCATAATTTAATTGAGGTTCATTTGGATTTAGAAATGAATTCGATGTGTTTTTATTAATGATTGAGTCTTTTTTATTGTTTGTTTAAATTTGAACTAATTTTGATTCATTTATATGCTAATTGAGGTTCAATTGATGCAGTTGATAAGTATTGACCAAATTTTTTATTTTTTAAATAATTTCGATTCATTTTTTAGTTTAATTGAGATTTATTTGGATCTAGAAATATGACATGTTTTTGTTAATGATTAAGTTTTTTTTGGACTGCTTGTTCAAATTTGAATATATTGAATTAAATAGAATAGAATCTAACGCAATTGAATAAAGTAATAGTGAATAATTTTATTTTTCTTTACTAAAAAAATTGGTCAATACTTATTAGTAGCATCAAATGAACCTCAATTAACACAAACACATCGAATTCATTTCTGGATCCAAATGAATCTCAAATAAACTAAGAAATGAACTGAAATTACTTTGAATAAAAAATTTGGTCAATACTTATCAACAGCATCAAGTGAATCTCAAATAACACATAAATGAACCGAAATTAGTTTAATTTTGAACAAGCAGACAAAAAGGCTTAATCATTAATAAAAACACATACCATTTATTTCTGGATTCAAACAAACTTCAATTAAACTAAGAAATTATCTAAAATTACTTGAGGAATAAAAAATTTGGTCAATATTTATCAGCATCAGTGAACCTCAATTAATTCACAAATGAACCGAAATAAATTAAAAAATAAATTGAAATTATTTAATGATGACACCAGAGAAAATCAGAACCAATAAAGATGTTAGGAAAATGTTAGTGTGTATACGTTGGTGTGATGACAGTGGTTTCTGTCGAGTTTTGGCCTTGATTGAATTTGATTGTCAAAAATACTTGGATGTATAATTGAACGATTAAAAAAAGAATCCCGCTATAGAGCTAATGGAGTATTTGTACAATGTGTATAATGGACTATTTATTTGGCCTAATATGAGTTAAAAAATAAATATCTAGAATAAAATACTATTAATTTGAATAATTTCTTAAACACAATACACCCATACTATTCAAAATAACCATCCGGATACTTGAAATAATAAATATCTGATATCCTACTTAATCGAACATCCCTAAACCACAATTATATACATTATACACATACTCCATTAAATTCCTATACTTCTTCTTAAAAAAAAATCTATATATTAAAGAGAGAGAGACAGATAGATATTTTCAGAACATGAATTTAAATTAAGAACTTGGTTAATAGACAATTGTTTATCTAGTACTACTTATAATAAAAGAATACATAGACAGCGATATGCTGCTTAATCGATATGATAAACAAAAAATATTTACCCAACAACAAAATAACCATAAAACAAATATTAAAAATAAATTAAATATAACTAATTTTGATATATAAATTAAATAATATTAAAATAATTTTTGCTTATTTCTTCGTTCAAATTCCATATGTTTTATTTGAAATTGTCGTATATACGATCCCTGAGATAGGGTACCAAAACAGTTCCCAACCTACAGCAATCATGCCTTCAAATAATTTAAAAAAGAAATTCAACAACTGGGAACTAAACAATTAAAAGTAATGAAATTAAAGGTATAGCTACTTGAATTTGCTAGCTAGTGTTTAATTTCTCCTATATGTTATGGACGCCTGCTTCCATATATATGCATCCTGGCCTTTTAAAATTCGAAATGCGTGCCCTTATCAATGTAATAGATCCAATTGCGGTAATCTTTTCAGCAAGTTAATGATGATTTTAATTTTCTTTCTTTTTTTTTTTCCTTAGTGAAGAAAGTCTAAATTTTTACTTTTACTTTACATCTTAATATATTATAATCTTTGCATGTTTTTCAGATATGCATGCGTGTCCACTAACACATTCTCCTTCTTGTTATTATTTTTAGCATATTTTACGAAAAGATATACTAATGACAAAACCCAAACTCAAATATCTAACGATAATTTGTTGAAGATATGATCTTCATGTCCTTTTCTTTTTCTTTTAGCATAATAATTAGGGAGACAAAACCGAAAATAAGAACCACATGAAGTATGAACAAAGAAAAGAAAGAGAAAAAAAAAAGGTAAATGTTAAAATATATATATATATAAATATATCCCTAGAATTTACTAATTACTATAGATAGAATATATAATGCATGATATTGTAAAAATCTAACAAAAATAGATACAATCTTAGAATCCACCTTCTAATAGTGAAAACGGATAAGGTGGCCGTGGACTATTCTCCGCCGCCATTTCACTAAAAAAGTTCACGTGACCTTTACCTCCACCAGTGCCATTACCCTGCGGCGGCGCCGTCGGAGGAACCACCGTCAACGGCTTTGGTGTGGCGGCGGAACTATAATTATAATTGTTATTATAACTTCTATATCCATTATGCCCCTGCTGTTGGTAGTGATGACCAATCCTCGGCCGCGGCTGCCCCAACCACCCCATGGCCACCGGCGCCGCCTCCTGCGGCGGAGACGGCGACGCCACGTGGCAAAAATTATCAATTTCGAAGCCGGTTTCCGGCGAAGAAGATATTATATTCCCGACAGTTGGTTCCTCCTCCTCGAGTTCCGTCTTGACGGCAACACCAGAAGACGAAGACGAGGAGGTCGCAGCCGTGATAAGGCGGCGCTTCTTGTCGGCGATTTGCCTGGTCTCCCTCTCAAGAAGAACCCTGGATAGAACCTCGGGATCCTCGACGACCTTGCATAGAAAAGCCATCATTTGCTGTGGTCTCTTCTCGGTTGTCTCCAACCTCTTGTTCATCCCTTGAAGCTCTTGTTCCAAAGCCTTCTGCTCCTCCTTCAGCCTCGCTATCTCCACCATCATGGCTTCATCGTCGAGCTCCTCCGCCGCTAAAATCTGCTGCTTGCCACCGTGGTGGTGGTTGTTGAAATGCAAAGAATTATAGCTCCTCGTGCCGTGCTTCCTCCTAACTATATTCTTCAGCAAGTGCTTCTGCCCTCTCAGAAACCACTCGTTTGCAAACTCCCACTTATCTGGATCCACCTTTCTGAAACCCTATAAAGAAAAAAGAAAAACATGATCAAATATCAATACCCGGTTGTCGAGAAAATAAGATAAACCGAGTTTTGGGAAGTGGGTATAGATTGGATTGAATTGAAAGAATTAGATAGATGGTGGCACTAACATAGGTGTTGAGTTGGCGAACAAAGCTGGAGAAGTTGTTGTGCTTGAAGAAGGCAGGGAGTAGAGACTGAGAGAAGTCGAGAGGGTCGACGACGATGAAGCTGTTGTTCGCTGGGCCCCATGCTATAAGGTAATCGGTGCTCGGATCGTTGACCATGTGATATGTCTTTATAACGAACGGTGCGATCACGTTGTTCTGCTCCATCCCATTAATCGACACCATCAATAACCACCACAAAGAGAAGAAGATGCGGAGAGAGAAGGGCGGTTATGGTTATTATTGTTATAGTGATGGTTTCTGTTCTGTTATGTGTGAACGTGAGTCTCTGTAGTGTGTTTTATTTTCTCTTCTTTGTATGAGAGTGAGTGTCAGACACAGAGAGAAATGGGTGGGTTGGGATTTAATTTTTCATTACTTTTTTTCTTTCTTTCTTTTTTAGGAAGAGGAGGGTTAATATATAAAGAGGACGAATGCACTGTAGTGAAAGTGGGTGTATGGGACACGTGGCGAGCATCGAGGGGGCTTGTGAGATTTTTGCGTAAGGATCATGGGTGGGGTCTACGTGGGTTTCGCTTTGGTACACGTCACGCTCCGATAGTGAGATATTTATGGTTGGAAATCACGCGCGGGTGAGGAGGCGCGTGGTGATTGGGGAGTGAGGGAGAGGTGGTCCCATAGAGCCTTGGACAAATGGGAGTAAACGACAGGGTGTTTTTGGTCGAAAGCTGAGAGAGTGGTGAGGCTCCCTCCTTCCTCTTTAGCGCTGGCCTTGTCACTTATTAGCTTCTCTGTGTCTTGTATAACCCTAGCTCCGTCTTTGCTTTCTAACCCTAAAAAATTACACAATGAATACGTGAACTTGGAAGAAAACTTCAATCGTTTGCACTGATTTTACATTTCTACGCATCTTAACCAAAAGATTAGTACCCACATCTTTTTTAATTTTTTAACGGTCAAATACATATTTGTATTGCATTCATTTGAAATTTACAATTTAAGACAATAATTCTGATATTAGTTATATATCTATAAATTAGTAATATTTTAAATTTGAATATATTTATTAAGTAATTTTTGAATTTCCTGCATTTACGTTTAAATTTTAATAATTAACAATAAGATATTTTTGTGTAGTTTGAGGTATATATAACTCATATTAGAAAGAGATACGTTGTCCTATTTTTTTATAAATAAGATATATGCCAAACTCCAAACAACATTAGAGGAGGTAGGTATTTGTTTGTAAACATTACTCTAAAGTTCAAGTAAACAATAATTTAAGAAAGTAAGTGAAAGTGACTTAAGTGAATATTAGATTTTTAAATATTTTTTATTTTTTATTTTATTTATCTTATATAGATTATTATCTGATGGGAGGCTAACATTTCAGTCAAATATCTGGGTATTTCTTTAGGAGCGAACCCAAGGCGGGTTAATACTTGGAAGCCGATTATTGATAAAGTTGAGGAGAAGTTTAGTTTGTGGAAGGCAAAAGTGCTCAATAAAGCAGGTAAGTTAGTCCTTATTAAATCTGTATTAAATAGCTTACCGGTGTACTACTTGAGCCTGTATAAGATGCTGAGGACAATGGCAGAAAAGTTGATTTCCTTACAGAGAAAATTTTTATGGAGTAAGGAGGAAGGAAGGAATGGGCTGGCAATAGTTAAGTGAGAAGTGGTTCAGGCTCCTAAAAAGCTTGGTGGGCTGGGGGTGGGTGATGCTATGATTAGGAACACAGCTCTACTCCTTTTTAAGTGGTGGTGGCGTTTCTCAAAAGAGGAGTGTCCATTATGGAAGAAGGTTGTATGCTCTTGTCATAACTTGAACTCCAACGTGATGTTATCAGCTCAGACATTGCCTAGTAGAGGGGGTCCATGGAAGGATATCTGTCAACTCCAGTTCAAGGTTCAAAATGTCAGAGATAAGATGATTGCTGGGTTATCTATGGAGGTGGGTGATGGGAGGAAGACTCGAATTTGGAAAGATGTTTGGTTACAAAGTGGTTCGCTAAAGATGTATTTTCCGATGCTCTTCTCTGTTTCAAACCAAAGAGGATCTATTATAGGGGATTGCGGGTTTTGGGATGGGTTAGAGTGGATTTAGAACTTCCAGTGGAGGCGAGATTTATACCAATGGGAGTTGGAATTAGTGGATCAATTGCATGAGATTTTAAGGCCTGTAAAGATAGCATATGATACGCAAGACAGAGTCATATGGAAATTTGACAAGGAAGGCATTTTTTCAACTAACTCTTTTATGCAGGTGTTGCAATCAGAACGCTCCCGGTGGCTATAGCTCCACCAGAACCATATGGAAAGGTTTGGTTCTGCCACGAGCGGAGTTATTTATCTGGTTTGCTTTGACAGGAAGAGTAAATACTAAAGAAAGATTGCTTAGACTGAGAATTTTGAGCCATAGTGATAACATATGTGTTTTGTGTAAAAAAGACGTTGAACATATTTACCACTTGTTTCTTGGATGTGAGTTTACCTGACAGGTGTGGTGTGAATGGCTAACTGAATTTGGAAAGTCGTGGTCTATCCCGGGTTCACTGAAAGAACATTTTGAGAGTTGGACATGTGTCATTAACAGGAAAGAAGAGTGCAACAAGTGGCTCATATGCTTCTTTGCAGTTATTTGGAACATCTGGCTTGAGAGGAATGGGCGGATCTTTAATAACAAGGAAGCCGATGCAGACGAGGTGTTCCACAAATCTTTGAGCAGTTATAGAGAGTGGAGTAGTGCGGATCCCTTTTGTTGTTGATGGCAGTGCCCAAGATAACAATAGGGATACTGTTCAAGTTATTTTTCTTATTTTTAATGTTTGTGTCTTTTGTTCCTGTCGCTCCACTTTATTGTGTTGAGCTCGGTTGTTCAAAAGAAATTATATAATAAGTTCAGTGACCAGTTAAATAATGTACTTGCTGATCTTTGAATGATTCTTCGAGATATTAGCAAACACATGTGTGAAGACTATATTGCGATTATGTTTGGAGTCTAATGTCTGTTTTACTACTTCTCTGAATTATATGTTATAATTATCGAGTTATTATAGTTATAACTGTTAAGTTATGTGCAACTACGACGTTAGTGGTGGTTGTTTATGAGTCATAAAAATTTTAATATTCTTTTGACTTAATCTCCAAATAGTAGGTAGTAATAATTGAGTTATAGTGACGACCAACCCAAGTATGTTTACATAAATAGTATTATGTATAATATACATAAATTTAAAATATATATGTTGCCTCATAATTTGTTTCATGATGTGATTTGTAATACATATTCTTAAGTTTTAATAATTAACTATCCAATACTCTTGATGCTCTGGTATGACTTGGGGTCCTTGTGATTGATCGCATAAAACGACTTAATGTTTGGCTCCCACATGCAATCATGATTATGGATCTGAAACGGTGCTAAGATACTCAAGAAAGAAGAACATCATATAATTTAGGATTATAAAGGAGGATAAAAATCAAATTGGTATAAATATCACCTTTTTGCTAGCTTAACTAGTTGTTAGCATGTCTAGTACTATATCATGTCATTCATGGTGGTGTATGTGGGATTAACGTGGTGCATTCACTACAAGAAAACACGTTTTTGTTACATTTTTAAAGCGTGGCGAAAAGCTAAAAACAGCATAGCGATAGCTTCTCGCTACGCTTTTTGAGCTATTAGGATGCTTTTGAAAGGGTCACATTTGCAAGGGTGCCAGTTGCTCTATAGCCACGCTTTTGGTGCCCTATCGCCACACTTTTTTTGCCACGCTTTAAAAAATCACAACGCTTTAAAAGCGTGGCCATATGTGCCAGCTATGGCTACGCTTTTAAAGCATACCAATATCAAGATATGGCTATGGCTACGCTTTTAAAGCGTGCCAATAGGGGGGACATATGGCTACACTTTAAAAGTGTGCCAATAGCGTGAGATACATTTATGCTTTCAAAGTGTGACTATTGATGCCTACTATACATTATGGCCACGCTTTAAAAGCGTGCCAATAGGGGATGATACGGATACACTTTAAAAGTGTGCTAATAGAGGGAGATACGGCTACGCTTTTAAAGCGTGCCAATAAGGAGACATACGATTACGCTTGTAAAGTGTGGCTGTTGATTGCTATTGTACAATATAGCCACTCTTTTAAAGCGTGGCTATAAATTAGTTCAGTACCTATTAGCACTCTTTTAATAAATAAATCTTACAAAAATCATAGATAATTTTAAAATATAAAGGATGACTACTAATTTTAAATCAACAAATCCTTACTTCATAAACTTGTCACAAAAAAAGTGTTTGATCATATAATATACTCTAACAAGATACCAAAAATCAAAATCATGATAATTCCATTAGCAATCCCCTAATACATGAATTACAATTCCAACATGGGTTACATTATCTACTTCCTGTACACTTCATTACAAAATATGAAATTTCATGATTACTGATCATCCATTTTGAGCGAAATTATTTTCACCACTGCCCTGCATAATTTTAAATATTGTTGTGTGTTAGTGCATCTTATATCAAACCAAAAAAATGAGAAGGCATATATTACACATTAGCAATGTTAATAGATAGTATGACGACAAGTGCAATAGTAGGCACATGCAGCACATAGTTTTATGAATCAAAACACTAATATATATGACACAATCCATTCATCCACAAGCTCAAAAGAACAAAACCGCCAACATAAAACAAAGTAATAAATTCAGATTATATGTGAAAAATCTATCTTTCGGTCGAGTAGCTGTAAATCTGTCATTGGCTACTCATAAGTTATATTCATATATAATTATGGCGATTAATTATCTTCTCATTATTTAATTAGTAACAGTAATTGATCTTGCATCATATGAGAATACTCAAAACATATTCCTGCATGCTTATCAAATCTAAATTATCCACTTTCCAAAATTGAATTCAATACCATTAGATACAAAAAAAAAAAAAAACACTACCTATAATTTAGAAATATTGGTTTAAGCATAGATTGTCATCAACTAAAAATTTTCCATCATGTATATTCATCCTACTTGAAGAAACAAAAAAATCAACATTGAATTAATAAATTCAGATTCCAATTCAACACCATCAGCACCATCTATAATCTTTTATCTCACTATCAAATATCCAAAATCAACAATAATAAGTCAACAATTTTAAATGGGAATATATTAAATATCCAAAACAACGAACAACCAACAGTACACAACCTGAAAATTCAACAACCAACACTAGCATATTCAACCGGCAACAGTAGCAACAAGGCAGTGACCACTTTTTTTCTTTTTGTCCGTATCTCGTTATGACAATAATATGGAAAAGATAGTTACTTACATCATCTTTGTGTTGAATGTGAGTTGATTTGGAGGAGCGAGGAGTATTTCTTGGTTTGCTACTTGAGGCATCCAAAGGAGAATTTTGGGTAGCATGCACTAAAACTGCTACCTCTTCGTCACTCATTCCTAGGTTGATTTGGTGCACCAATACCTTTAATAAACCATACACACCGTCCATCTTCATCTCTAATGATAAGACCTTCTCATTGTATTCAACTTTGACTTGTCGAATCTCCTCATCCTTTTTAAGAGTGCTTCTTGTAATCGAAGCCCCATAACAACGAATTTGACCTGGTTGGTCCTTTCCTAGCACTCCTACAAATGCATCCTCATCATTTTCTCCTGCCTCTATACGGGTTTGAAGTTCGGCCTATCAAAAAAAGTAAGGAGCAATAAAATACAAAGCCGCGTTCACTCAATATAAATAGAAATCACTATAGAATTTATATGATACAAATCCAAATACAAATACAAACAACGAACTCACAATTGTGCTTTGTGTTTTAGCATCAATTTCTTTTCATTTTTTAGCTGTGCGAGTTGCTATGAAAACTTCAGCTTTTGATGGTTCTTCATTGTTCTCTTTAGAGTCGCGCTAGAGTACATATAGAAAAATTTACATGAAGCATACTAACTAGAAAACTACAACATGAATATAAATGAGAAATCACAGAAAAATAAGTTATATTACTCGATGATTGCGCACTATTCTAAAATTTGTGGATCCCATCCGATGAGGACATGTTTGCTTTGACCTATTTTCAGCATTCTTAGTAGACACACCCTAATATAGACATGAAAAAGAGATGTTGTTATTCTTAGCAAACATGTTTTCTTGTTTTTTCAAAATTACATTACCTTTTTTTCCAAAACACCAAGTTTAATCACATAAAGAACTAAAAGACAATATTACCTTGATAGTCGGAAGACTCCAATACCGTATTAGTTTGCGAAATTGAACCTCAGGAATTTCTAACGGTTAGTTATTTATCATTTCTTTCTTTGTGTTGTACTTCAAGAAATGTTCCTTTTTTTGCCTTTGTATTTTTTCCATGCACGACAAAATTCCTTCATTACCCACGGCTTTGAAGTTATTGGAAGAATGAATTTTTGCTAAACAAGACAACACATTAGAATGTCAAAGGTTAGCGTAAATAACGTAACAAATAAATTTTAAAAAAAATGATCTATAATGCTATATTTACATACATTGGCATACTCCCACATGTCTTCTTTGGGATTTTTAGGCACACCATGCCAACTAGTATATAGCAAAGTCACAAAACGAGGATTTCTAACTGTTGTGTCCAAAAGTTGCTTGAGGTTATATACGACCTCAATAGTTGGACCTATAGGCTGCCCTCCAAAAAATTTCACCTCCCATCGATCACTAAAATTAGTGGCATGAAGCTTTTTGCACATAGTCTTTCCACGAGTTTTCTTCTTTATTGTGCCTAAGTTCGATTAAAATAATAGAATTTTAACTCAAACCAATTTAGAAGTAATACAAGTTATATTTTGACAATAAATTAAAACAAGAAAAGCACCTTCATTACTAGCTTGTCTTTCATTACCCTCATCATTTGCAGCATCATCAAGCTTATATTCCTCATCTTCCTTCTCTTCTTCATCTTCCAAATTTATCCCATGTATCTTAAAATACATGTAAAGACTCATTCCTTTTTTCGTTGAACTTGCAGTTAGCTCGCTTGTATCTTCTCCCTCATCATCAGAACTTAAATTATTTTGTTCCATTGTATCAGCTTCAACAGTCCTTTGATTCCCAGTTTTAGAGGTTTTTTCAGCTTGAAACATTGTCCCGTTCCCATTATGTTCACATTCTTGAAAAGGTGACGTTGGTTGGACCTTCTTTTTCTTCTTTGGAGTCCTAGCTTCCTCTTCAATTGCATCTTCCACGATTGTGATGGGTTGGTTTCTTGTTTGATCTTTTGGGTCTTGAGCTTGGAAGCTAACCTTCTTATTTTCAGCCATGATCTTTTCTTTTTTGATATTGTATTGTTGTAGCAATTCAGCACTTGACCTCACTTGTGTAATCTCAAAGGAATTTTTTTTTGGACTTTTTCCTTTCATTTTTTGTGCTAAGGTACTTATCTGTTTTCTTTTAGTGATCTCTCTTTTTCTCTATTCTGCATACACGAAAGAGTTACAATGAAAAAAATGTTATTTTATGAATAATTAAATGAACATAATCAACATAAGCGAGTAATTAAATAAACAAAATAACTAAAAAAAAGAGACGTTTAGAATTCTACTAAAATAGCATTACATGAAAACATGTCAAGATGTTTCAGAATCAGAGTCCTCCATGTACTCGTATTTGCTTTCCTCGTCTTCCTCACCACATTGTTTGGCAAACATATTTGGAGCCATATCTATAATGGTTGCTCGTAGATCATTCCTCACTAGATCAACTTCGCCATTATCATTTGGAAGACTGGGAATCACTTCAGGTTCACATGGCTCCCTTGCATACGTTATGGGAGAATCAGACTCAAGGTCATCACTTATCCTAAATAAATCTCTTGGAATTGTTTTCATAACATAGTGTTTGTCACTCACATATGGGTCTTGCACAAAAAAGCATTGGTTTACTTGGGATGCTAGCACAAATGGTTCTTCTTGGTAGCATTTTTTGCTGAAATACACATATGAGAGACCAAAGAAAGTCACCATAGAAGGAGGATTAGGGTGCCGAAAGAGGGGTTGCCGGCGGAGGCATTGCGAGCGCAGCTACGTTCTTCATAGAGTGTCGTCGGAGTGGTTCTTCGTCAGAGTGTCATCGTCATAGAAGTGGTTCGTCGTCGCGGAGTGTCGGAGTGTCGCAGGAGTGTTTGAAGAAGGAGGAGTTAGGGCTTACAATGCGGGTCATTGAGTGAAGAAGGAGCGAGAATCTTTCAAAGTTTAAGTTATAACTAAAAACATTTTAGGGTATACGAGCTGCATTTAATTTTTTTTAGGGACCTTTTGGCCACGTTTTTGAAGCGTGCCAAAAGGCTTGTAGGAAACGGCTATGCTTTTCAAATGCCACAATAATAAAATCCTGTTGCCACGCTTTGAAAGCGTGCCGGTTTCTCTCTATGGCTACACTTTTTAAGCATGGCAAAAAAAAACCTAGCTAAATCTCACAATAATTGCCACCCTCGTAAAAGCGTGACCATTGACCCTTTTCGCCATGCTTTTGAAGCATAGAAAAAAAAACATGGACAAATCTCTATTCAATCGACACCCACATAAAAGCGTGACTATAGACCACTTTCAGCCACACTTTTAAAGCGTAGCAAAAAAAAACGTGGCCATAAACCTTTTTTTCTTTTAGTGATTTTTTTAAATATTATAAACTAAAATAGTGCAATTGGAATTCGAAATACTATTTCAATGTAAGTCGCCAATCTGAAGAACTATTTTAGAGTTTAACCTCATGTAATATTCATAATTATATATTTATTATATTTAATATATTCTTTAATTATTTTAGCAATAATTAAAAAAGATAAAATAAGAAAATTTTGGACTAAACTTTATTGATTTTCTGTTGTTAGCTAACATTTTGTTTGTTTACCATATATATCGCATTCATGACCCCTTTGTGCAGTTTATAAAAAAATGTAACAGGTTTCAATTAAACTTATAACTACATCTTTAAATTTGTATACAAGTGATTATTATTATTATCTAAAACAAGAAACGGTTGAACGTGATGAACGCAGAAAAAGAAGCTCAAAACTACATGTATAAATCTCTAAGCTAATAAGGCACAGAAAATTAAAGTTGACCCATCATTGAAACCAAAATCACCATGAAGGCATGAACAAACCCATCAGCAAAAAGGACAACATCCCCGGCAACGAAACGTGCAAACACGAGCACAAAATACCTAATTATAATCATGCACTCTGAGATTTAGATCACGTTTTTAGATTTTCTTTTCTTTTCCTTTTTAACAACTTTTATCTAGTACCTATTGGCTTAAATTAACTGTATAACACTAAATATTTAGCAAAATTTTCCATAAATACTAGTAATTAACTATCAAATTAACCATCACATATTTTTATAAATTTGTATGTGTTGCTTTACAATTTTTTTTTAAACAAAGTGATCAAACTTTTTCTACAAAAGTATAATCAACCTTTTTTTTTCAATACAAAAAATCAGTCAGTATTGTAATTAATTTTTCATATTTTTATACCATACTTTGATTATAAATGCAAATTTAATTTAATTATATTTCTTATGAATAACGCTTGATTGTATTGTTTATATAATTTAATTATAAACATAAAATATGTGATTATTTTATATTCTAACATATTTCTATACTAATAAATAATTGATGATTGATTTTTAGTGTTCATATATGTGAAATTATAGAAAGAGATGAAAAACAGATTGAGTAGAAGAAGAGTAGCAGAATCATTTTTATAAAATGTAATCTAGATGAATTTTTTTTATGCTTGTCACATTAGCAATGAGGATATAGGTACTTATACTACTCAAGTATATATACTCAAGTATATAGACTCAAATCAAGATTGAAATACAAGATTATGACTAGTTTTCTTGTTGGCTATGTAAACTAATATTTTTCAAATTTTGTTATAATAGAATTATAATAGAGTTAGTTATTTTTGATTTTGTACTTCTCTTAACATCTTTCCTCAAGTTCAAGGTTTTAGAAGTGAAGACCTTGAGCTTGGATAAAAAAAATGAAGGAATGGAGAAGTTGAGAGAGTCTTGGTATAAGAAATAATTCTTTGTATAATCTAATAATTTTTTCAGATTATTTTTGAATTGGTGTACATAATCAATACTATCATTACATGACAAATTATAATACTTATCAATCCTTAATAAATAATTCTTCATATCTGGCATCTGTTCCATTTTTACAATTAATTCTTATAGTGTTAAGTGTCATTTTGACACAGGACATAGGGCACCTAGGGTGTCTATAGGAGAGACCCGTATTTTTATATTCCCAGAAATGTCGAGGCAGATTTTTGTTGGGACATTTTCGCCTAATACAGTAAAATTTTTGGCTGTATTTAGACAACAAATTGAGGATAGCCATCATGATTTAGTAAATATACTTACTCAACAGATGTCTATGGTATTAAACCCCATGTTAGATAATAACAATACCAGAATAGAGCAAGTTGCTCGACGATTCGATGATATTGCAGGAGCAATCAATTGACCGGTGATTCCTCCTATAGGATGTTTTCAGCTTAATAATCCTCCTCTAATACTGAATAGAGAGAAAGACCTAAATAGAGTATTAAATGAAGTCAGAGTAAACAATGTTGCTCATGCTTATGGTCAAAACATAACTTAAGCCGTCGAGCAAATTTTAAATAGAACAGGACCAAATATAGAGGTGACAAATCAACCTTATTTTATACCACCTTTTTAGATTATGTCTTGTAAGGTGAACTATCTAGAGGAGTTAAAACTCCTAAATCTCTCACAAAGTTTGCAGGAAAAAGTGGAAAATCGACTGTAGAGCACATCGCTCGCTATTCAGTCAAAATAGGCGAGTAGGCCAATAATGAATATTTGAAAATTATATATTTTTCTCTTCACTAACAAAGAATACTTTTACTTGTTTTTCAAATTTGCAACTTAATTCGATCCTTAGATGGGTTCAATTAGAAAGAAATTTTTATGATCAATTCTTTGGGAGAGAAATGAAAGTAACTTTGTCAGACTTATTCACAGTGAAGAGAGAAAAAATTGAGTCAATCGATGACTATCTTATCCGCTTAAAAAATATGAGAAATAAATAGTTCACACCTATTCCTGAACTTGAAATAGTCAAGATGGCTATCAATGGGATTGGTTTCAACATTCAAAAGAAATTACTGAATCAATAATTTCTCGACTTAACCCAATTGGCTGATAAAGTATAGCAAATTGAAAAACTAAATAAAGAAAAAGAAGAACAAGAATCGAACAAAATAAAACCCTTTTTTCAATAAAAAGGTTAATTACGTTGACTGCATGAGTGAGGAAGAGTCGAGCAGTGAATCCACTTTTGCTGCAGAATTAAAAGATGGGCCTCCTTATGTATGTCAGTATCTTAATTCGGCAAAAGATAAAACTCTATTGTTAAGAGGAAAGAATTTTTCTTTCGACCTAACAAAATCTGAACAGATCTTCGACATGCTGTTAACAGATAAACAACTTGTACTCCTTGAAGGAAAAGAATGCCGTCTATTTCAGAAATTAGAAATAAAAAGTTTTGCAAATTTCATCAAGCTTCTGGACATTATAATAACATTTGGGATCATTTTGGAAACTTGATACAAAAGTCTATTGACAAAGGTCGACTTAAATTTAATTTGTTGATAAGGCTGAAATGAAGGTGAATTTCGATCCCTTTCAAGTCACATCGAATTTCCCTAAAATAGAAAAAATGGCATTTACAGCTAACATGTCTTTTATCAAGCTATAAGAAAAAGATGATAAATTCGAGCTGGACATGTTCGAAGCAGAAAGGTCTATTTATCCAAAGGCAGGAGAAGATCTTTTAGATACTTAGATTTTTTGTGAAGATAAAGGGAGGAGAAAAAAATATAGCTATATTCTTGGTGTAGTGCCTTTTTCGACACTTCAGCTGCAAATGCTTTTGACTCATATAAAAAAGGTAGAGAGTATGTTCATCAAGGCGAATTAAGACAAGCTTGAGTAAAACAGGGGACTAAAGATCGAGCGGTTGTGGTTGATCCTGCCAAACAGCACATGCATGGTGGTAACAATCGATCAGAAACCCATGGAGTGGTCGAGTTAAACTAGAGTTCCTCCATTCAATGTTTGAAACAACAAATGGGTACAGAACAATGGTCCAAACTACTCCAAGAATTACAATTTAAATATTCCTGGAGGTGGTTTTGGAAATTAGGATGGAGCCCAAAAATGTGGAATCCCAAAACGAGGAGCAAGTAGAAGGCGCAGTGGTCGAGGAATGTATCGACCCAATTTTTCAAAAAGAGCTCCCTTCATTTCAAGAGCTGTGACCCAAACATAAAATGCTTATGAAAATACACTGGGGCCATATCCGGAATTGACCAAAGAAAGTAAGTCACCTCAGGAGCAGGAACAGAAAGGAGACAAGGTGTTAAAGGAGATATTGGCTATCAAGTCAATCCCCAAAGGAAAAGAAGAAGAAAAAGTACCGACAGAAATCTTCGACTCTGGTTTTGAGGATTTTCTAGATGTGATGCTTGGAAAAACTGGTTTTAAGTATTTTGCCATAGTTTCTATTCTCCCTTTCGACTTTTAGGGCAATCTTGAAGGGCCTTGGAATTGTCTAGAAGGAGATTGTGGTGATATAATTCCAGGTGACGAATGCCGAATTTTCGAAAATGGCATGATTAAAGAGGGGTTATTTGAAAGGCCTGATGGGATCACTAAAGTCCATATTCGACCATTGCATATTAAGGCAAAAGTCGAAGGATTGGTGATTAATCGCATTTTGGTTGATGGAAGAGCCGCAATTAATTTGCTACCTAAAAGTATGCTCCCATCATTCCAGAAAATAGTTGATGATTTAATTAAGATAAACTTGGTTGTCACTGGATTTAATGGTAAGTCGACAACTCCCCTGGGAATGATCTCACTCAGGATTAAAGTCGGAAGTGTCGAAGGACCAATAGTATTTATAGTGGTACCTACTAAGGCAACTTTTAATATGCTTTTGGGAAGATTGGATCCATGGTGTAAGAGCAATTCCATTGACTCTGCATAAGAAATTGGTGCTATGGGATGAGGATGGAATGATCGAAGAAATTAAAGCTGATGATAGGCCCTGCTATGTCGACAAATGAATGTCAACTTTAAAGAATATCATACCAGTGTTCGACCACTAGATATTGATAAGAGCACTTTTGACCCTACTCTTATCAAAGGTTGCTATGTAAGGGACCATGGTTGGAAATTGGTCCCTAAGGTCAAGGAAGACTTGGCCATTATATCCACATAAATGGGTATATCGAGCTATTAGGCTCGACTCTCAGCCTACATAGCTGAGAAGAGGGAGTGCACGGGAAAACGTACACTAGATTGTATATATGACCTCGATTTCTTAAGGTTTGAAGGGTCTAATTTAATTTTTGAAGATTTACATAATAAAAAGGTTGAAGTACAAGATCCTCTTAATGAAGTCAAGATTGGAGGATAAGGGCGAGTGACATACTTTAGTCAATGCCTAGATCCTAAATTTAAGAAAGTCTTGATTGATGTCTTGAAGAAATACCAAGATTTCTTTACTTGGCAGTATGAAGACATGCTTGGTTTGGACAGATCTTTAGTCGAACATAAGCTCCCTCTCGTGAAAAATGCTCAACCAATTAAACAAGCTCCTAGACATTTTGCTCTTGAAATTATGGTGAAGATCAAAGAAGAGGTTGAATGTTTATTAAAGGTTGGTTTCATCAACACAACCAGGTATGTCGAATGGATTGCTAATATTATTCCTGTTATTAAGAAAAATGAGAAATTAAAAGTGTGTATTGATTTCGGAGGTTTGAATAAAGCTACCCTAAAAGATGAACATCACATGCTAATTGCAGAGATGTAGATCAATTCTACCGCAGGAAGCGAATTTCTGAACTTCATGGATGGATATTCATATCCCAGAAAGATGTGTCAAAAATAGCTTTTTTATGCCCTGGAGCCATCAGCACTTATGAGTGGCCAGTTATGCCATTTGGACTTAAAAATGTTAGAACAACTTACCAGAGAGCCATGAACTCAATCTTCCATGATTTTATTGGTAAATTTATGGAGATTTATATTAATGATGTGGTAGTTAAGTCAGAGTGGAAATAGGCTCATTTGTGTAATCTAGAAATGGATTTTAAATGAATGAAACATTATCGACACAAGATGAACCCATTGAAATGTGCTTTTGGTATATCTATAGAAAATTTTTTGGGGTTCATTATGCAAAAAGGGAGTAGCTGTTGACACCAACAAATGGCAGGCAATTTTCGATTCATCCCCTCCTAGAAATAAGAAAGAATTCCAGTCTTCTTAAGTAAAGTCAATTTTCTCCAACGCTTTAGTTCAAATTTATCTAGGAAAATAAAATTATTTACTCCTCTATTGAAATTGAAGCAGGGAGAAGAATTTAGATGGGATGAGGAGCACCAAAAGGTTTTCGACCAAATAAAGGAATATTTAACTTCACCACTAATCTTGACACCAGGCAAATAAGGTCGGCCACTTAAATTATATATTGCCACGTCAGATTCAACTTTAGGGAGCATGATGGCTTAGGAAGACGAGGATGGAAATGAAAAAGTAGTTTACTATCTGAGTCGAATATTGACTGATGTAAAAAATAGATATAGTGCAGTGGAAAAACTTTGTTTAACTCTTTATTTTTCTTGTACTAAACTTAAAAGTTATTTAATTGGAAAGAATATTTATGTTGTATCAAAATTTGATGTTATTAAATATATGTTTTCTTATCCAATATTGAGAGGAAGAATTGGCAAGTGGAGATTTGGGTTGCAAACTATTCTTGTAAACTTAATTTAAGCAAAAGCATTAAACAGAATTTTAAAAGTTGTGATTTTCATATTTGGATTAGTTGACATAATGAATTTTGGTTATGATAAAGTTGGACTTCAAGATTGGTTTCTCTCCTATTCCTTTTCTTTTAGACGTTCATTAAGATGGCAGTTTTCTAATGTTTCAGTAAAATAGAAAATGTAAAACGTCGTGTATATTGGGCATAGAGAAAACCATCTTTATATGTGTCATTACATTTAAATCTAATACATCCATCAAATATTAGCATTAATGGATGAGACTAAGTCATTAATAATTTATAAATAACTATAATTAGGCCACAATAGAAGTTTAAATTACAATAAACTTCCAACATTCTCCCACTTGGCCTAAGTGTAATCAATCACAATTTTACACGTTACATAATTGCTTCAATATAGTAAAATACTTTGTGTGAGTTATGATAGTCATGCATTAAATATGAGATGCATTTCCTTTTATATACTACAACCACTAACATCTTACTACACAAGCTATATAAATATCACAAAATTTTATATTGGTCCATAAAGTTTCTAGATCATTATGTTATAACTCATAAAATAATATTACTTTAACTGAAACAACAAATTATCAATATTCAGAAAATATATAAATAAACATAATGAGCTCATAGTGTTAGCATCATTCAAAAAAAATTAAGACCCATTCTATGTACATGTTCCTTAAATGTCTTTGGTTGCAATCCTTTAGTCAATGGATCAGCAATTATAAGTTCTGTTCTAACATATTCTATGGACACTCTTTGTTTCTGAACTTCCTCCTTAACGCCAAAGTACTTTATTTTCATATTCTTGGTACTTTTAGAGTATTTATCATTTTTGGAGAAAAATACTACTACAGAATTATCATAATAAATTTTCAATGGCCTAGCAATTGAGTCAACAATGCAAAGTCCTGAAATAAAATTTCAGCCATAAAGTTTGATTTGTAACTTCAAAACATGCTACAAATTCTGCCTCCATAATAGATATTGCCACATCACTTTTCTTAGAGCTTTTCCATTATATGACAGTTTCTCCAAATAAGAATAAGTAGCCAAATGTAGTCTTCCTTGTGTCAACACATCCACCAAAATCTGAATATGAATAACCAATTACTTCTAATTGGCTAGACCTTTTATGCATGAGCATATAATTCTTTGTACCTTGAAGATACCTTAAAACCTTTGATACCTTTCTAGCATTCCTATTACAAAGCTAATGTCCAGTCTTGTGTAGGTCTGCACATACATAAGACTACCCACTACAGGACTATATAGAATCACTTCCATTTGCTTCTGTTCTATATCATTTTTTGGGCATTGTATAAGACTAAATTTATCCCTTTTTGAATTTTTGCAATTCCTGTGGAACACTTTGTCATATTGAACCTCTCTAGAACCTTATTTATATAGGCCTTCTGAGACAATCCTAAAAATCCTTGTGATTTATCACGGAAAATTTCAATTCCTATCACATAGAATGCCTCCCCTATATCTTGCATTTTAAAATTCCTAGAAATATATTCTTTAGTCTCACGCAACATTCTCAAATCATTTGTTGTAAGCAAAATATCACCAACATACAAGACTAGAAAGATGAACCTACTCCCACTGACCTTTCGGTATATGCATATATCAACAACATTTTCTTCAAAACCGAAAGAAAGAATAGTATTATTAAACTTAATATCCCATTGTCGTGAGGCTTGTTTCAGTCCGTATATTGATTTCTTAAGGGTACACACCATACGACTTTTTTCTTCATTTGAAAAACTTTCAGGTCGATCCATATAAACTTCTTCATCAAGATCGCCATTCAAAAAGGCATTTTTTCATCCATTTGATGTAGCTCTAAATCATAATGAGCCATAAGTGCCATAATGATAATCAACACCATTCTTTTGAGTAAATCTCTTTGCAACAAATCTAGCTTTATATCATTTAACATTGCCTTTTGAGTCTCGCTTAACTTTGAAGACCCATTTACAACCAACACATTTAGCACCTTCTAGAAATTCAATAATATCCCAAACTCTGTATCTTCCATGAATTTTAACTCTTCTTTCGTGGTATCAATCTATTTTTTTGAATAATCACTATTTATGACTTGTGTAAATGAAACTGGATCTTCAGATATTCCAATGTCTTCTTCTTGTAAATAAGTCTCATAATAGTTTGGAATAGCTGAGTTTCTTTTCCTTTGAAATCTTCTCAATGGTACTTCTAGAGACTCATTTCTTTCTGATATTTGTGTGTTAGTTTCTTCATAAGGAGTATTATCATTCAAATTTTGTTCATCACTATTAATGTGTTCAACAATAGTTTGAACAACTCTTTGAGTAGGTGTGGACAACACTAATATATATACGAACCTTAATTTTAATTTCCTTTATTTTCACATTTTGATGATTTTTACTCCCACTAAATTCACCATTTTCAAAGAATTTGACATTACCAGTTTCTACAATTCTTAAACTATGGTTTGGACAATAAAAAAAATATCCTTTAAATTTCTCTGAATAGCCAATAAAATAGTCACTCACTGTTTGAGAATGTAATTCTTATTGTGGATTAAATATTCTTACTTTTGTTGGATAACTCTAAAACATGCAAATGTTGTAAACTAGGTTTTCTGTTAGTCCATAACTCAAAAGGAGTCTTTGGAACAATTTTACTAGAAATTTTATTTAGCAAATACACGAAAGTCTTTAATGCATACATCCACAAGAATTTGGGTAAAGAAGAATTGTTCATCATACTTCTAACCATATCCATTAATGTTCGATTACGCCTTTCTGCCACACCATTTTTTTTGTAGTGTGTATGTCATTGTGTATTGTACACATATGCCATCTCTTTCTAGAAGTTTGCAAACGGACCAGGACATTGTCCTGTTTCATTATGTTTTTCATAATATTCACCACCTCTATTTGACCTAACAATTTTCACCTTTTTGTCTAGTTGTCTTTCAACTTCTTTAATATAAATCTCAATAGCATCAACTGCTTGAGACTTTTCTTTAAGCAAATAGATATATTCATAACGTGAAAATTCATTAATAAAAATGATGAAGTATTTTTCTTCACCAATAGATGGAGCATCAATAGGTCTGTATACATTAGTGTGTATAATCTCAAGAAGCTGACTACTTCTTGTGGCACCTTTCTTTTTTTGTTTAGTTTATTTTTCCTTAATACAATCCACACATAAACCAAGATAGTAAAATTTAAATTTTAAAAAATCTCATTTTTTGCTAATCTTTCCATTCTTTCCTTGGATATGTGACTAAGCGTTTATGCCACAAGAATGCAAAACTTTCTTTAGGCATATTCGGCCTAACTACATTATTCTGGTATTTAATAAGCAAAGATTCAAAAAATTGATCAAGAAGTTTTAATCTATATAAGCTATCAATTAGAACACCATAACCAATAATATCAAAATTTTTAAATAAATTAAAATAAACATTCCACCATTAAAAGAAAAATCACAATTGTCCAACTTTGAAAAAGAAATTAAATTCTTAGATATTGAAGGTACATAAAGAGTCTTAGGTAAATCTAAATGAAAGCTTGTATCCAACATCAAGCGATAAATTTCTATTCTTTCGATTGGTGTTTTCACACAATTTTTTTGTGTAGAGGAACATCTTACTTTGGCTTATGGCTTAGATCGTAAAGAATCCTGCATTACATTAGATGCATGAGTTGTAGCACCAGAATCAAGCCACCAAGAATAATGAGAAATATCAATTAAATTTGATTTATAAGTACATACATATGTTTCAAATATATGTTTCTTTTCAAATCATGCCTTACATTTAGGATAATCTTTTTGAAAATATCCTTCCTTCTTACAGAAATGATACTGTTTTGCATTAACATGTCCTTTCTTCTCAAAATTTTTGGACTTTGTCTTTAATTTCTCTTCTGATTTGCCAGTTCCTTGAACCAAGTTGACAGAATGACCATCACAATTCTTAAGTATATTTTTTTCTGTATGAACTTTCCAATCAATTCATTAATGTCCCATTTTTTTCATAACATTATAATTAATTTGAAAAGCTCTGTCTTAGAAGATAGAGTTCAGAATGTATTGCATTATAAAAGAGTCATTAACTGTCATATCCAGTGACTTTAATTTTGCAGCAATATTAGTCATCTCAATAGTATGCTCTTTCATGCTTTTAGACCCATCAAACTTTATGGTCGTGAACTATGACATTAATGTACTAGTGAGTGACTTATTAGCAGAATGGAAGTGGTCTTCCACAAACGCAATAGTCATTCACATAAACATAAGGCTCAATCTGTTAGAATATTCCATATCTTGATTGTATACTTCTTATTCTTATCATTATCATCAGTGACAATGGGTTTTTTTTCCAAAAGTGATCCATCAAGATCCAAAAGACCTAAATGAAACTTCAATTGCTCACTCCATTTAGAAAAATTTATTAAGCCATTAAACATGATAACAAATGAAGCTTGCGAATGAACTGAAATACTTGTAATTTAATCATACAATGCTATATTAATTTTAATTTTAACATCTACCCAAATTATAGAACATAACAAAGCATATTATAGTTTATTTTTGGGTAAAATTCTACAATATACTAATATAAAAATAAATGCCATATTTATCATACTTAAAGATTGAAATTTTTTGCTCAATACATATACCATCTTTGAACAATATATATATATTTGACTCAAGAATAATAATTTTTTTCAAGTGTATTAATAATAAAAAATATTTTTTTTAGGTAAATTTAATTCTAAAATTAATTAACGCATTATTAATTATACTGGTATTTTACATTATAATTTGGTCACTTTGGTGTAGTAAATAATCAAAATAAACTTAATATTATAAATAAAATATTTATAGATTTTTACATAACTAGAGTACATTAAGTACCCAAAATAAATTCATAGTCATTATCAACACTAAACATGAACTCAAGATTAAATTCATATACAAATATAATTTATGGCCAAATTAAAATTTTTAAAATAAAACATGTAGAACATATATGACCACGAATATTCAATTTTGATGGTATAAAAATTTAAAACCCACTTAATTAAAATCACACTATAAATAATTAATAAAAAATATTATAGACATCATAATTAGACAAGTAAAAATTACATACTTTTAAAATACATGACTCTGATACCACATGTAAACTTAATTTAAACAGAAGCATTATTTGGAATCTTAAAAGTTGTGATTTGCATATTTGGATTTATTGCCACAATAAATTTTGGTTATGATAGAGTTGGACTTTAAAATTGGTTTCTCTCCCTTTCCTTTTCTTTCAGACGATTTAAGGATGGTAATTTTTTAATATGTTTGGTAAAATAGAAACTGTAAAACGTCATATATATTGGACAGAAAGATAACTATCTTTATATATGTCATTACCTTTAAATCTAATGCGTTCATCAAATATTAGCATTAACGGATAAGATTAAGTCATTAATAATTTATAAATAATTGCAATTAGGTCACAATAGAAATTTAAATTACAATAGACTTCCAACAATTCTAGTAATTATAAGGCAAAAATTTAATTAATTATTATATCAGAGATTAATGAAATTTATGTTTTTGAAAATAAAAATTTTAATTGGTGGTTTTAAAAGATTAGGGTTTTGGTTTAACAAAATTTAAAACATACTCTATCTATATATTATTAATTGGTTTACCCGAAAATAATTTATGTTTATCAAAATTTTAATACTAAGCATGATTGAAGTGTTGTAGACTAGAGTATCGCCTAAATATAAAGACTTAGAGTAACTCTAACGGTAACTAAAATTAAAATCTCATTTACCGTGTGTCAGACAAAGAAGAGACTTTAGCATTGAAATGAAAGAGAAGAGATACCATTGGAGTGAAAAGGAAAAGAGGGCTCTTCACGGAGATCAAGGTTGAGAGTCCCTCTAAGCAGGGACTTGCAACAACCAATAAAATCATGCCATGTGGTAAGTTAATAAAAAAAATAAAAAATATATTAAATATATATTAAATACTTATATATCTATTTAATTAATTATTTATATTAATTATTTAATAATTAGTTATATTAAATTATAATTAATATATAATTAATATAAATAAATATATTAAATATTATTTATATTGTTATATTAAATTATAATTAATTAAATTTGTTTACATAAAAAATAAATTTAAACATTACAAAATATTTTTTAATTGGGTTATTTATTTTTATTTATAAAATTTAAAAATGTTAATCGCATTATAAAATTAGCCGTTGCAAAATTAGTCGTTGCAAAATTAGGTGTTAAAAACTAGCCATTACTATGTTACCGTTATTATTAATAAATTAATATTTTAATACTCTATATATACTACTTACATACACTTCTATTCTCACACTTTCTTCTACTCTTCTTTATCTTCTTTTCAATTTATGAAAACAAAGTTCTACTGAGATTATTTTTTGTTCGAAAAAAATAGATCCAAACCAACTTAACTCTTTTTTCAATTACTTACAAAAAAATTTTCAAATTCTAAATACCCAACAATCTCAAACTCTCAAATTCTAAATCAAAACTTCACACTACCAAATACATTTCAAAATTCAAATCTACAAAATGTTCCTAATTTCAATTTTCAAGCTCCTTATAATAATCAACTTCCTATATTTCAATCACATAATCAAAATTCACAAACACCACATTTTTCATTTTCATCCATATTTAACCCCTTTATCGAAAATATTACTCCAACATCCTTGCCGTTTCCAACTTGACTCATCTGGTGTTGGTGGCTCTTCTAACCCATCCATTCAGACTCCGATACAATCTATTCTAAATTTGTAATATTCAGATTTTAACAACCCTCGGGGATTAGATGCTATAAACCTCAATGATAATGACATTGAAAGTTGTAGGCAAGATAGTATTCAACACTGGCACTGAAAAGAGGACGAGATGTTGATCAGTGCATGATTGAATGTTTCAACTAATCTTATAGTTGGCACCGACCAAAAGGGTGAAACACTTTGGAGTCGAATTCACAGCTATTGTATACAATTCAACATCGACATGAAAATGGAGGAAGTTGCATGTAAGAAACGATAGTATAAGATCAACAAGGCAGTTGTATAAATTGCTGGTTGTTTTGATCAAGCTAGTCGAAACATAAGGAGTGGTTTGAACGCTGATGATATAATATAAAGGAGTTGGCCTATAAACTTTATTCCACAAATTATGGTCAAAGATTCACTTTTGGGAGACATTGAAATATGATTCGTTTGGAGCAAAAATGGAGAAGCCAACTACATACACAAAGTGGATGCTCAGAGAGAACCAAGATTAGTGCAATTGGAATATACTCATCATCATCAAATCCAGAAACATCGTTGGCTGACAAAACCAGTGTGGACTCCTGTTCGCCCACAAGGATCAAAGAAGAGCAAAAGAAAAAATAAGGTAAAAAGACAAATGTCTGAAGATATTAGCGAAAAGAAATCATCGGTTGTTAAGAAACTATCTCTCATGGAAGATATTAAGAATGTTAGAGAAAATGAACTAATGGATAGAAAAAAAAAAGAAAAAGAAGAGGAGAAGAAATATAGAGCAAAAATTATGGCAATCAAAGAAAAAGAGTTACAAATTTAAGCGGCGATGAAAGAACGAAAGAACAAGAATTACAAACTCAAGCGGTAATGAAAGAACAAGAATTACAAATTCAGAGGTATATTAAAGAAATGGAGATAAATGCAAAAGAAAGGAAAATGAAAAGGATGGCTAAGGAAAGAGAAAGAGAAATGGATATGCAAATACTTAATGTTGACATGTCTACAATGAGTGAAGAACGACAAGCTCTTTATGAGATTGCATGTGAGAAAATAATCAATAAGAGATTTACTTAATGGTTCCTTGTATTCGTAGAGTTAAGTAGTATGTTTTATTTTTATTGCGTATTACTGGTATGTGATGTAATCTGTTTTATTCATTTGTGAAGTAACTTTTCAAATTAGTCAATATTATTGTGCCGTTAATGTTTAACAAAGTAACCGTTACAAAACTAGTCGTTTTAAACTTAGAATTGAAAAAACTAGCCGTTAAGTAGCCGCTACAAAATTAGTCATTTTAAACCTAGACAAGAAAAAACTAGTTGTTAAGTAGTTGAGAAGTAGCCACTTGTTATGGACACTCTTATAAATATCAACTATCAATGATTCAGCAACTTCATTTCAACTCTAGTTTTTACCTTAAAAGAATACTAAAAAATACGTTTCATGATATGACTAGAAATTTTGATGATATGTTTAATGAGGCTTTGTATGGTAAAAGAAGACAGCGAGAAAACATACTCAAGGATAATTGGATCGATGAGTGTTTATTCGATGATCAGAAGAAGATATCGATAGAAGCTCTATCCCAACTCCTCATAGATGGATCAACAGAGATAAAAAGGCAGGACATGATTATCTTTTTCAAGATTACTTTGCAGATGAGCCGGTATATAATGCTGACATTTTTTGACAGAAATTTCGAATAAGAAGACATGTGTTCCTTTGGATAGTAGACGCTCTCTCAAATGTCTATCTATATTTTCAACAGAGGGTCGATGCAACGGGAAGAAGAGGCTTGTCACCACTCCAAAAATGCAGTGCTGCGATACGGATGTTAGCATATGGTGTAACAGCTGATGCTGTTGATGATTGTGTGTGCATAGATGAGAGCACTACAATTGAATGCTTGGAAAATTTTGTTGAAGGTGTCATTTCAGTGTTCGAAGATAAATACTTGCGAAAACCAAATTCAAATGATGTATGACACCTGCTATAAATGGTGGAGGATCGTGACTTTTTTGGCATGTTGGGTAGCATTGATTGCATGCATTGGCAATAGAAAAATCGTCCAAAAGCGTGGAAAGGTATGTACATAAGTGGTTATTGTGAGGTTGCAATCATAGTACTTGAGGTTGTAGTATCTTCAGATTTTTGGATATGGCATGCGTTCTTTGAAGATTCTGGTTCAAATAACGATATCAACGTGTATCATTCACAAGTGTTTGATGATATTCTAAATGACCGTACTCCGGAAGTAAATTATACTATTAATGGTAATAATTATACTAGAGGATATTATTTAGCAGATAGTATTTATCTTGAATGAGCCACATTTGTCAAATCAATCTCAAAGCCACAAGGAGAGAAACGCAAGTTATTTGCACAATATCAAGAAAGGCAAAGAAAAGATGTGGAGCGAGCATTCGGAGTGTTGTAAGATGAAACTTGCAAACACAATGAGAGCTTGTATTATATTGCATAATATGATTGTTGAGGATGAAAGAGACACTTATGTTGGAAATTTTGCTCAAGGCTTAGAGTATGACGATGTCGAAAATGGCTTATCACAATCTTCGCTAAGAGAGGAAGATTTTGCACCATACCATCAATTTCTCCAAAAAAATGCCTAACTTCGAAATAGGCAGCAACATAGACAATTGAAAAAGGACTTGATTGAATATATATGACAATTTCACAATGCTTATCGTCAACTATTGAGTTTAATTATGTTTTATTTTATATTTACAAATTAGTGTAATATCGAATTATATATTGTGTATTATTGTTATATATAAATTTTTTTAATATTAATATTTTTAATAATGAATTATTTTTGAATTTATAAATTTAAATAATATTATTAAACAAATAATAATTACATTAATTTTAATTATTTTAATTAATTAATTAAGTAGAATTATAATAAAAATTAAAGTTAGTTCTTTCTAATAAAAAAAATATTTTAAATTCTTATTTACTGATTATAATATAAAGCATAAATTAAAATTGAAATGAATTTTTTATTAAAAATGATGTTAGAAAACTCTTATAAAACCTTATGTCAATTGTATCTAGTATACATATCAAAACGCATCATGCTTATGTCATTTCTATCGTCCTATGTGTCCTTGGCAAAGATTTCTGTACTTCCCAACAACAATGATTTTCTTTAAAGTTATTCAACAATGAAAATTCATTAGCATTTGAAAGATTAATCACTGAAAAATAAATTTTTTTAAATTATTTTTAAAAAAATTATTAATTAAATCAGTCTTTTAAAAATTATAAATTAATCATTTTATTTTTCTGCTATTTTATTAATAATTTTTATCAATGATTAATAATGTAAAATTTAATTAATAACATATATGATATCTAATATATTCATCAATTGAATGTTGACTAAATATATTTATAAAAATTTATAATTTTATCATTTTTTTAATTATATAAATCCCAATATCAGTATAATTAAGTGATTAAATTAACAAATTTTTATAAAATATTTGTTTAGTGTCGAATTAAATATATTAAGTATTATGTATAGTTGTATACGAACAGTTAATACTTTATATCATTAATCGTAGATAGAAATTATTAATAAAGTAATGAAAGAAGAAAAATAATTAATTTATATTTTTTAAAAGATTAGTTTAATTGATAAAATTTTTTAAAAATAAATTTAAAGAATAATTTATTTTTCATAGACTAATTTAATGGGCTATATATAACACATAATGAGCCGAAAAGGCAAGAGGAAGCCGAGAGAGTAGAGATGGAGGTGGACACGCGCGGCACGTGAGAGTGTGAGGGTAGAGAAGTGTAAGATCACTATTAAACAATAAACAAATAATAACAAAGATAGAAAAGAAAAGAGAGAGAACTGAAAAAGGAACTTGTCCAGCCAAACAGTGCCTTAGATTCGTGCGCTCGCAACTGTGATTCGCTTTTTTAAGGCATTTTTACTTTTTGGAGTTGATGTGGTGGTTTCTCTGATGTCTGGTCCATAAACAATACAACTCTCTCGCCTCGTGCCTGCTCCCCATTGGTCCAAAACTTTTTTTTATTCATCCTCTTAAGTTTCATAGATATCAATATTATTTCTAGAGATTTAATTTTATCCTATTTTTAATTTCAATAAAAATAAAATCATATATCTTAAATTTTAATTTTTTATAATTTAATTAATAAAGTTTTAATTTTATATTATCAATAGTCTCATCTCTCCCAAAAAATCAATTTTTTTAAAGAATTTTGTTTTGATGCACTATAATGTGAAATAATTTTACACGTGTATCTAATTACGTAATATCACATCAGTAAAAATAATTACTTTTTACATTATTAATCGCGTGAATGGTTATTCAAAATAATGGATGAGATTATATAACTGTATAAAATATTTTACACTGTCAATACATCAAAATTAATTTTTTTAATTAGTATAATTTTAAAATCCTTTTGGCAACTAAATCTAATCAAGTTGATCCCAACTCAACAAAAACCACTTAGTTACACACGGCGTGTACACACGGGTAACGTGCTTCACTAATGCAAACATATCGTTCTTCTTCTTCACGTTCCTTCTTTTCTCCGCGCTCTTCCTTCTTCTTTTTTGCGTTTCTTTTTCTTCTTTGCGTGTTTTCTTTCCTTCTTCGTTTATTTATTGCTGCTGTTGTTTCTACGGTTTTTCTTTTTCTCATTTTTTCCTAGTAATTTTACAGTATTAATTTTTCTTCTTCTTTTTTATTTTATTCCTCTTAAGAGAAGAAAATAAGAAGAATTATGAGAAAATGAAATAAGAAAGAGATGAAGAAAAAAGCAGCAGAAAATGAGGAAAAGAAAAAGAAAAAGGAAGAGTTGTGAATTATGCAGGACTTATCAAAATAAAAATACACCAAACTTTTTGAACAATAACACATAAATTTTTTAGTTTTTATGCCTAAATTTTGCTACAAGAACACAAAAATATCTTCTTTAATGTTGTTTTTTTCTTATTTATTTCTTTCTTTTTGTTAAATGAATCTAGGTTTATTTTTTTCTAATAATTTTACAGTATTATGTGTTTCTTTTTTTCTTTGATTTTTTATTTTTATTCTTGTTAAGAGAGTAAAATAAGAAGAAACTTGAGAAGATAAATATAAGAAGAAAAAGATGAATAAGAAAAAAAAGATGATGATAATGAAAAAGAAAAAGAAGCAGCAGCAATAAAAGATGAGGAGGAGGAAGAGAAAGGATTTTGAATTATGCAGAATTTATTAGAATATAAATACACTGAAAATTTTTAACAATAACACATAAATTTCTTAGTTTTTATATCTAAATTTTGTTACAAAAGCACAAAAATATCTTCTTTAATGCTGCATTTTTTATTTTTTTCTTATTTCTTTCTTTATCTTAGTTGAATGAATGTAGCTTCATCCTTCTAGTAATTTTACAGCATTGTGTTTTTTCTTCTTTGTTGTTTACTTTTTTTATTCTTATTAAGAGAGTAAAATTAGAAGAAATTTGAAAAGATAAAATAAGAAAAAAAAGATTAATAAAAAAGAAGTTAATGATGATGAAAAAGAAGAAAAAGAAATAGCAGAAAATGATGAGGAGGAAGAGAAAAATTTTTGAGTTATGCAGAACTTATTAGAATAAAATTACACCAAAATTTCTTAACAGTAACACATAAATTTCTTAGGTTTTTATACCAAAATTTTGCTACAAATGCACAAAAAATATTTTCTTTAATACTACACTTTTTTCTTCTTCTTTTTTATTTATATCTTTCTTTTAGTTAAATGAATGTAGTTCATCATCTTCCTAGTAATTTTGTAACATTATGTATTTTTTTTTCTTTATTTGATTTTTTTCTTTTTATTTTTGTTAAAAGAGTAAAACAAGAAGAACTTGAGAAGGTAAAACAAGAAAAAAAAGATGAATAAGAAAAGAAAAGATAATAATGATGATAAAAAAGAAGAAGAAGAAGCAGCAAAAAATGAGGAGGAGAAAGAGGAAGAATTTGAATTATGCAAAACTTATCAGAATATAAATACAACAAAAGTTTTTAATAATAACACATAAATTTTTTAGTTTTTATACCGAATTTTTTTTTTACAAAAATACAAAAATATATTTTTTAATGTTGTATTTTTTTCTTATTTTTTCTTTCTTTTTTCTGTTATGTATATAAAAAAAAGACAACGACGATGATAATAATGATGATGGAGGAGGAGAAAGAGGAGGAGGAAAAAAAAAGAGATCGTAAAAATTTAAATGCAAAAAAAAAAAGAGAAAAAAGAGATGGAGGTGATGGTAGTAACGATGATACAATAAAAAAGGAAAATGAAAAAAAAAAGAAAGGAGATAAAATAGATGACGATGAAAAAAATACAGAAAATGAAAAAAACACAAAGAATATAGTTATATATATTTGTATGTTAAATAAAAATTTTGTTAAAAATAATAATATATAAAGATAAATTATATTATAGCAATTTGATTAAATTTGGTTAATTAAATAATTTAAATATTAAACTCTACTGATTTTCGAATAACAATGATGATAGGTAAACATAGTTTTTATACGTAAAAATACCTGAAGATGTAATTAATGAAGGAAAAAATAAAAATGTTTAAAAGACAATAAAAATTAATTATCTTTCTATCATTATTCAAACAAAAATTATCACGTAAAAATAAGGACGGGAATAAAGATCTTCCTATGGAGAATTTTAAAATAGGGATAGTACTCTATTCTCTATCCCGGGAGGGTGGCATCCGAAAACAATTATACATTAGTTTAATTTAATATATATTAAATCAAGGTAATAAGAAGAAAAAAAGTTGCCACGTAGTCAGGTAAAAATAATAGCTACACTTTTTATGATAAAGATATTAATGTTCGCTTGAAGATTGAAAAATATTTTAAATATTAAATATTTAGTGTTTTGGTAAGGATACTCTTTTTAAGTTATATGTTAATTTTGTGTTGATGCGAAGTGTCTGACAGCTCAAACTAAGTTGGGAATACTGTCGTGAACTCAGACCCAAGCGTGGTACTTGTAAAAAAGACTTCGACGCTCAAGTTAATGAAAAATCACTTAGAAAAATGAATATATGATCAGTGGGTTGTTATTCAATGATCTGCCAGCCCTAATCGACCTTATGCTCGTTTTATAGATTGGTTGGTGGTGAATAAGTCATCAGTTTGAGCCGAGATCGTTGTGGCCGAATTTTGAGTGAGATCATGGGGAGTGATTTGTTAGGATATAGTCATTTAATTTTTGAATGTGGGTTGACGTGGCCGACTTTTGTGCCGACTGTTCGGCTTGAACTCTAGTGTCGTCTTTCAGAAGGATCGCTGCTCTGTGCTCGTTCTCATTCGATGCTTCATCTACATATAGTTCCCATGTATTGGTCGTTTCTTCTGTGTTGGTAAATTCTGAAATGAAGTCAGCCAGTGCTTGTGCTTTAGGGGATCCTCGTGATTGGTAAGAGATATCGAATTCCGAGAGCTCGATTGCCCATCTCGTGAGTCGTCCTGCTAGGTATGGTTTTGATAATATTTGAAGCAGGGATTGTCCCGTCCAAACTATCATCTGATGTGTTTGAAAATAGTATCGCAGACGCCGAGCTGTGATGACCAAGCCAAATGCTAATTTTTCTATGGTCGGCTACCTTGTTTCGGCGTTTTGTAATACTTTACTCACAAAGTATATTGGGTGTTGTTCTTTCCCTGTTTCTATTACAAGTAGGGAGCTGATCGCGTTAGTTGAAATTGAAAGAAATACGAAAAGGGGTTTACCTTGTTATGGCTTCTTGAGGATATGTGGTGAATTGAGGAGATTTTTGAATTCGACGAAGGCTTTTTCACATTCATCTGTGCAGAGAAACATTTCGGCCTTTCTCAAGGTGTTAAAGAAGTGATATGACTTGGCCGCTGCTACATGCAAGAATCTGGACAGGGCTGTTAGGCGTCCTGTGAGTTGCTGCACTTTTTTTATTGACGGAGGTGATTGCATGCTTATCATGGATTGACACTTGTCGGGGTTGCCTTCTATCCCCCTGTTTGTTAGTAAGAATCCAAGAAATTTGCCTTCATGTACTCCAAATGCACATTTCTCTAGGTTTAGTTTCATATTGTGCCTTCGTAATTGCTGAAAGATTTCTTTAAGATCGGCCTCGTATTGCTGTTCCAAGCTTGATTTGACCACCATGTCGTTGACATATATCTCAATTTTCTGGTCGATTTGATATTTAAAGACCTTGTCCATTAATCTTTGATATGTTGCTCCTACATTTTTTAGTCTGAAGGGCATAACTTTATAACAAAAAGTACCTTGGTCAGTTACAAATGCTATTTTTTCTTCGTCATCAGGGTGCATTTGTATTTGATTATAACCGGAATAGGCGTCCATGAAACTTAGCACTTGATACCCCGAGGTGTTGTCCACTAGTTTGTCTATATTTGACAGTGGATAAGAGTCCTTCGGGCAAGCTTTGTTTAGATCTGTAAAGTCTACGCACATGCGCCATATTCTCGTCCTATTCTTAACCATTACTACGTTTGCTAGGCAGGACGAGAAACGAAATTCTCGAATAAAACTTGCATCAAGTAATTTCTATGTTTCTGATATTCCTGCATTTCTTCTTTCCGTACCCAGATTTTGTTTCTTTTGCCTTATAGGTCGGGAGTTAGGATCGACCACTAGCTTGTAGCATATAAAGTTCGAATCAATCCTAGGCATGTCAGCAGGCGTCCATGCAAATAGGTCAGAGTTGGAATTTAATGTTTCAATCAGATATTGTTTGATTCCTGTAGAGAAAACAGAGCCCATCTTAGTGAACTGGTCCGATTTCCCAAGTTGCACCTTTTCTAGGTCATCTGCTGGGGCGGGACGGCTGTGGCTATTCCTTGGATCTAGGTCGGCCAAGGTTGGAATGCTTTCTGAGTTGTAAACAGAATGGACTCTGGTAATAATCTCCTTTGAGGTTGGTTTCAGACGCACATTGTACAATTGCCTAGCCTCCTTGTGATCTGCATGGACTGTCGCTATTGTGTTATCCTGCACAAGAAACTTAACACAAAGGTGAATCGTGGAGATAATGGCTCCAAAAGAGTTAAGGGACGGACGTCCCGAAATGACATTATAAGAACTTGCACAATCAACTACTTAAAATTGGATATCTAGGATTTTTGAGTTTGGAGACTGCTCTAGTGTTGTCCTAGCCATACATAACCTCATATAGGGACTCTTTCTCGAGAGAACCCTACCAATTCTGCGGGTGATGGTTGTAGTGCTTTATCGCTGATTTACATCTTCTTAAATATGGAGTAGAACAAGACGTCAGCGTTACTCCCACGGTCAAGTAGAACTTTTTTTACTGTTAGTTCTCCCATGTGTACTGAGATTACCACTGGATCGTCCAAGTTTGGGCTTTGTGAAACGTGAAATACACGCGCCCAATACACACGAAATCGCCCAATGCTTCTTCTCCCGCACGCTTTTTCTTCTTCTTCTTCTTCTTCTTCTCACGCTCGTTTACGCATGGAGCGTCTTCTTCTTCTTCGCCTTCTTCTTTGCATTCCTCCTTTTTCGCGTTCCTTTTCTTCACGTGTTTTCTCCGTATCGTCATTCTTTTGTTGGTGTTGCTGCTTTATTTTTTTATCTTTTCCTCCTTCTCTCTCTGGTAAAGAAGCAGTAGAAGGTGAGGAAAAAGAGTTTTGAATAGTGCAGAATAAACTGAACACAGTACTCATGGTGAACCGAACACAGTACTCATGGTTAACCGAACATAGTACTCATGGTGAACCGAAAACAATACAATTGTATAGTACTGAGTGAACGAAATATAATTCATTATATAAAATCAAATTCAAACATCTTTCTGCAGAATGAACCGAACACAGTGCTCATGGTGAACCGAACACAGTATTCATGGTGAACCGATCATAGTACTCATGGTGAACCGAAAATAATACAATTGTATAGTACTGAGTGAACGAAACATAATCCATTATATAAAATCAAATTCAAATAACTCTGCCTATAATTTACATATTATCAATTCAATTCAATTCAGTACACCTCCGTCCATTTAATTCAATTCAAATTAGCAATTGCATTCCATTCAATTCGATTCAAAATTGAATAATCCAAATTTTGTTAGTTTGATTCGCTTCAGAAGAGTAATCCAAATCGCTCTCCTGTTTACCAAAAAATTATGAACCCCTAAACACTAAACCCTAAACCCTAAACACTAAAACCAGAACCCTGAACACTGAACCCTAAACCCATAAACCATAAATCCCTAAAACCCTAAAACCTAAACCCTAAATCCCACACCCTAAAACCTAAACCCTGAACTCTGAACTCTGAACCCTGAACGCTAAACCCTGAACACTGAACTCTGAACTCTAAATACTAAATCCTAAACCCTAAACCCTAAACCTACTGTAAACCCTAAACCGCTAAAATCCTAAACCCTGAACCCTAAACCCTAAACCCTTAACCATGAATGGTGAACCGAAATTAATACACGCGGCAAACCAAAAGTTTGAAACATACTGAACCCCTGTACACTGAACCCTGAACCATAAACCCTGACCCCTAAAATCCTAAACCCTGAAACCCTATCGTCATTCTTTTGTTGTTGTTGCTGCTATATTTTTTTGTCTTTTGTTCGTTCTCTCTCTGGTGAAAAAGCAGTAGAAGGTGAGGAAGAAGATTTTTGAATAGTGCAGAATGAACTGAACACAGTACTCATGGTGAACCAAAATCTTAGTTATGGTGAACCGAAATCTTAATTACGGTGAAACAATTATATAGTGCTTAGGGAAGAAAACAGAACATATTGGTCTAATTTTTATTAGACTCCTTTCTGCGGACCGAACCGAAAACATGAAAGTGATGAACCACCTCTTTAGTACTTACCGAACCGAAAAGTTACTCACATTTACTCAGAGTTACTCACAATTACTGACATTCACAATTACTCACAGTTACATATTATCAATTCAATTGAATTCAATTCAGATGTAGATCACCTCAATCCATTCAATTCACTTCAAATAAAATTAGAAATTTCATTCTATTAAATTGGATTCAGAATTCAATAATCCAAACCTCGTCAAATTGATGCGTTTGAGAAGAATCATCAAAATCGCACTCATTCAACTAATTTGAAGTTGATTCATTCATTGTTTCAATTCAAAAGTGCAGATCGAAGAAGAAAACGAAGAAGAAGATGAACGACGAAGATAATTGCGTTGAATCAATCCAGATCCATAATGCAGAGAAGAAAAACGCGAAAGAGGAGAACAACGAATTTAATTAGGTTGAAGAAGAAGAAGAAGAAGAAGAAGAAGAAGAAGATGATGATGATGACGATGATGATGAAGAACGCGAAAGAGGTTTACGTTGTATGAAAAAGTTTACGTTTAAAAACGTTAATAACGCAAAATAAGGATTTGTTATATAGGTTATAAGAGGCGCGTGTAAAACAAACGGGGTGTGGGGTGTGGGGTGTGGAGTGAAAATTACTTGGATACCATCCATATAATTTTTACATAGATGTAAAGCTTTTCCCTAATTATATATACACATTATATGGAAATAGATTCTCTCAAATTTTTTTAATAATTGAGTGAGTAAAGTATAATCTCTCACTATTAATTTTATAAGTGGAACCAAAAATAAATATAAAAAATAATAATAAAAAATTAAAAATTACACTTTGTAATTTCAATTTTTTTTTAACAAATGAAAAAATCTATTTCCCATGTTACACAACATAATGAGTGGTTACGTTTGGTCATATCCACAAGAAAACAAGAAGTTATGATAGTTCGAACAAAATGAAAGTTAATTAAAGGGTTGCCTTCTCCTGAGGGGTGAGAATATAATATAATATTATACAGGATTCTACGGACCCCAGAAATCTATAGTGCTATGGATACCTAATATTTTATTGTTAGGATAATTAATCATGTGCTGATTGCTTCTTTCCATTCGGGCAAAGTGATAAGATCCATTCCTTGCCCAAAGCAGAAATAGTGTCGCTAATTTGGCCATTGATTGAACAAAACACCTTTAATTTCCTTTAAATATATTAATTCACATTATATTCAATGCTGAAGCATAAGCTCCAAGAAAAGAATACTTGGCTACACCACCACTAATTCTTCCCTTTCTATCTATATAATAATGCAAGTAATCAAATTCGGTAGATCAAATGATTAGATTACTCATCTATTTAAGTGTTAAAGGTTTAAATTTCATTTTATACCTTCAATAATTTACTGATTAGTTACAAAATTTTTAAATAAAACTTAAATTTATAGCAAATTAGTCTCTAATTTATGACTTTGCAAAAATACCGTGAGAAAAAAAAATATAATAACCCAGGTAGGTCTACTAACTATTAGTAGAGATCATTATTGACTATGTAGCTAGTTCACTAATTGGCTGAAATTAATGACTATCTTTAATGTCATATTAATCTAGTGGTTGATAAATTAAAGACAATAAAAAATGAGTGACAATAATTCAGCTAAGGTTTATGATTTAAGATAGTACATAATAATAATAATAAATAAAAGATGCTTAGTTAATGGTTAAAACTTAAAAAGCCAAAAGGATAGGCAGGATATATTATCATCTTTTGCAGGTTGGTACGGTTGGAGTTTCCAATATTAGTATTATTGGTTGGATGCTATAAGTGCTGTTCTATCTGTTGACTTTCTACTTTAGCTCATGGCCTCATATATAAATTTATTCCCACTAATTTCATTCGGAATCTTGTTTGCCAAACTATGAGAACTATTATTATAATATACTTGGGGAATGGAAAAACCATATTAATGTAGTCTGACTGATATCTAACTCAGAAGAAAATAAAATCTCAATTATTTGGCATTTATGATAGAAGGCGAGTTCTCTAAATTAAATGAGTTTTTTTTTTTATTATTTATTGTTTGTTCTAGCCTCTTCCTTCATCAAGGCATCCTGGACTCGTAGTATTTCTGAAAGTTGTGTTTGAGAAATGGGATTTTGGAGAAAAATGAAAGGGAAAGTTATAAGTGTTTTAAATATTTGTAATATAAAAGTCTAAGTATTATTTAAAAGTTATTAATTTATTAAGTGAAATTTGACCAATTTTTGTCAATTTTTATTAGGCTGGATTTTAAAGTTTATTTAAAAAAATATATATGTTCAATTATCTATGGTAAATTTAATTCACTCCAATTATCATTAGTCTTCGAAAGTATATTTGAGTGCTGTTATTGCTGTATAAGACACCTCTTATATTAGGGGTGTTCAAATCCAAACCGATTCAAATTAAACTGTTCATCCAATCTAATTCAAATCGAAAATCATTTAAAATCACACTAATTTGAATCAATTTGAATTTGATTGGATTCTATTTTGGGCAAATCGCTGGATCGGATCGGATTTTAGATCTACTTTTCATGATCGATCCAATCCAATCCAAACCGTACAATGTGATCTAATATTATTATTTTATTATTATATTTATAATTATACTTATAACATGTTCAATTTATTATACATTTTTATATTATTCATGTATTATTATTATTTAATAAATATTTATGTTTAAAATATTATTTATTTATTTATTTTAATAACTAACTTATAATTTTATTTTTATTATGTTATTGTTGACTTTTTAAGATATTGTTGAGACTTGTTATGTCATTGTTGATTATTTAAAATTTGATGTTGAGACTTGTTATATGTATTTAATTTTTTTTAATTTATAAAACCATAAATCCAATACAATCCAAATCGCTTGAAATTGGATCAGATCGGGGATTTTTTTTTAAAAAGCATCCAATCCAAACTGCGCCGCAAGTAAAATTAATGTTCATATCGGATGAGTTTTTGACTCAAAACCGATCCAAACCGCACCGCGAAAAACCCTATCATATACAAGACACATTCGCAAAAGACACCTCTATTTAAAAGACACATCCACAAAAGACACATCCATTAAAAGACACATGTATAAAAAACACTTCCTAAAAGCACATGCATAAAAAGACACCTCCATTAGAAGAACATTCATAACCCACATCAATAGATGATGCATTCGATCCTTCTTCTCCAAATATACGTTCCATTGACGAAGTCGTCGAAGGATGCGGGATTTTTGTTCGCGGCTTCGGCACGCCGTCGACGGATACACGTTCGATGGCAATCGGGTGATGAAACGCGCACAAGTTTTCACGATAATAGATTTCACCGTCACGAAACGGCGGCGCACCAATAAACCGGCAACGCAGCGGTTATTGTGGTTGGAACAACAGCAAATCGGCACCTGGCGAGGAAGATGACCGCAACCCGCACGATAAAGCTTCTGTTGGAGCAAAACGACCGCGCACCAAAAAACCGGTGACATAGTGGTTGTGCAGTTGTGACGGGAGCGTGCTACAGTGACGCTGTTGGCTAGAAAGAAGATGTCGCGATGATAGAAGGAAGACAGATGCTAATCACAATGATCTATTGGGCGGTTACTCAAATTCTTATTATTCAAATTTCTCATTAATATGATTTTTTAAAATTTAAATTGATTAAAATAATTTAAAATTATTAATAATTAATTGACTTGTCAAAAATTGGCAGATTGATTTACCCAATACCTTTTCTTAATTTAATTTGACCTACTTTAATTTTGTTTATTTAGTTATTAAATTGGAATTTATATTTGTGGACTTTGTATTTTTTTATTTTAATTTAATAAGAAATTATAAATATCTCTTAAATTATTGTAGTTGTCATATTGAGATATTAGAAGAACTCTCTTTTTTAGTTTCGTGATGAAATTATGGTGTAATCAAATGAGATTAGAGTCACTCTCTTTTTGAATTGAAAAATTTGGTAAAAAATTGAGTGAGTCCTTTCGATTTAATTTTCAAAATATGATATAGGTAAATTAGTTTAAAGAATTCATTTCTTATTGCATTAAAACGCAAGAAAAAATTAGATAAAAAATTAAGTAATATAATTCATTTTATATTTAATTTCAATATATTTTTTATTTTTATTTTAATTTTAATATTTTTTATTCAATTTTAATTTATATTTTTGTTTATCTTTATTTCGTTTCAGAAGGAGCTAGACTCATAATAAAATAGACACTAACTTTACCTATTAAGTTATTCTATTCTCTCATAATTTCTTTTATTCTTATCAAATTTTATAAAAATAGTTACAAATAACAATGGAAAATAGTTGAAAAACTTTAGATGCTATTTTTTTTATAGTATTCGGATAAATTAAAGACAAATTTATTAGTAGGTCAAAAATAAATTTAATTGCTATAGATTTAAATTTTATATAATTTTTTTTATCGACTAATAAATTAGTAATTGTACAAAATAACATTTGAATATTCGACAATTATTTAAATGAGCAAGTATGCTAACCATTATTTCAACCAAAAAACATCAAATAAGTAACATCATTTGTCAAAGAAGGTTGAAGCTCTTTTTAGGGAAATTGATATGCACGGACCAAAATCTTTTTTTTTTTTCTTTTTTTTTTTATCTCTTGTTTGCTTGTGATTTTCTTGTATTTGTGCTATTCCCTTTGCTTGACGGTACTTTCCAACTTAGTATTAACTTCGGGGCCTACTTAGGTATGACTTATACTATATTAATATTACAATTTACAGGTATCTCGTCATTAGTGCTTAATCACTTTTGCATTCCTTGACCATTTCATAACAAATCTATGAAATTTAAAGTGCAAATTATATTATTTATTAATATTACCATTTTACATCCAAAACAAGTTAAAACACGCCGAATTTGATTCATTTGTGTTCACATCTAACAATATTTAATATAAGTCATTAATCAATTAATTGATTAATTAACTATGGCCCATGATCAAGTTTAGGTAAACTTGCATGAAGTTGGCACAAGAGTGAATGCTCTTTTAATTTGTTGTCTTATCTCTTGAAATAGAAAGGTAGATAGCACAAATTGAAATAGTGAGGCATATATTCTAGCCTTTGATTAATTAATTGGTTAATTAATCAGAAAATAATATTAGATAATTTGAGAAGTGGAGAAGCAGATTAAGTACCTGATTGGTTGGTTATTGGTTATTATTAGTTAATTCAAAGGGGAACGTTTTCTTAGGGTCTAAGTTTGATAAACAACTCCTGAGCAATATTGATTTCCAACATGTGGATTAGTGAGTCCACCAATAAAATTGCCTGAAATAACTAAAATCAAATAGAAAATTACCTCCTTATATCTTTTTACTTGTGTGTATGACTTGTATTAATAGATTCAAGATTTGCACACCGTAGAGACAATCAAGGATAATCATCACTTAAATAGGATGGTGAATCCACTTGAAACAAAAAAACATTAATGTTTACATACTCTTACAACACATTAATATTTCATAATTTTATAAAAATATCTCTGATGATTTAATTTTTATTTATAATATCTAAAAATTATAGAAAAAGTGAGTGATTATAATATTTTTAAAATACATATTAAATATGCTATAGAAAAAATTATAAATATTTTATGGTGAGTTCTACCCAACCCTTTCTATTTCAATATGTAAATTACCCTTCGTGACGTGGTATGTTTTAATTGGATGCTTAGTTTTAGTTTGAGTTAATTTAACTCAATAAGAGTTAATATGTTAACTAAAGTAGGATAATTTTGTAATTAAATATTTTTATAAGAGGAATAAATATATAATTTTTATAAACATTAAAAAGTAAAGTTATATTTTTATCAATCATCCCCATTCACAACGAAGGTATGTCCTACAATTATCTGTATTCATATGCTTTAGTTTAATGAGTAAGCTAGCAAATTATTATTTATTTATTTTCTCAACAGATTGCACCTTGTGAAGTTTTTCAAATTGAAAAACATGAAGGTTCATCTGTTATCTCCATTCCTCATGAAACTAATGTTGACAAGTTACCTCAAGAGATGATTGAACACAGAAGTCTACCCTCTGACATCATTCTGTGGGAGAATGATTTAGGGGAAGAATGAAAGACTGAATTTTTAATATTTTAGTAAATTATATAATCACCCATTTTGGGTTATAATTTAATTACCAATACTTTAACCATAGTTAACATAGCAACCAATTAAAAAATGACATGTCACAGAGGGTAAATTACATGTTATTATAAAAAGGGTAGGCTAGAATTTACCATATTTTATACACACTAAAAATTAGTCATTAAATTAACTATTACATACTTGGGATATATATACAAGTATTCTTTAATTTTTATATAATTTAAAATATATTATTTCATATTTTAACATATATTATAGTTAATTTAGTATCTAATTTTTATATGCACGCAGCATGTTTTACATAAAAATGCAAATATATTTCATCACATCACATGTTCGAGAAACTGTGGCAATATTTGTTTCTTTTTTTTTTAACTCAATTCTGGGGTTACCGTGATTGTCAACAACAATGTAAACAACACAAATTTAAGGGGGTTTCGAGAGATAGATACTATAGCATTAACTAAGATTTGTGATGACCGATGATAGGAACAACGAACATTTTGGATAGAATCTTAAGAGATATAGTGTCTTTGTCATAAGATACCATATAATGACTTTAATTAAATCTTCTTAAACCGACTTGGAGGAGTTTAATCTACGATACTATTTATTTCATGTTTTATATGATCTTCAAGAAATGTCCAGAGAAGTGTAACACAGTGCCAGTATCAATTTTCTATCACAAGCTTCCTCATTAAATAAATATTTCTCATAGATAAATATACATAAAAACATAATCTAAATCTAAACCATATGATATATATTGGCATAACTGCTTTGCTAGTAACCTTGAATTTAACTTGTAACTTTCTCATGAGTTTGGTAGGGTGGGAAGATACATGTGTACCTATCTTTGCGACATTGAAAGAGAGAACACAATCCAAGCTACTAATAAAAAGGATCCTTCTAAGGGGCATGTATTTTGTTGGTTCTATAGATTTTATATTATTCTACACTTTTCATAAGATATAGTAGTATGAATCTTATGATTTCAAAATCAACTTTATTTAATGTTGACATAAAATCACATCCCTTTTCCTATTCATATATCAAACAAAATCTCGATTAATTAAGGGGG
>NC_029776.3:90049247-90074168 GCF_000817695.3 Arachis duranensis
TTATATATGATGAAAAATAATTATACTTTACAAAACTTTTTTTCTTTTTACGGGATTCTTGAAATCGATAAGAAATATTCAATAAAATGTTGTATGTGAAAAATAAAATTCAAATTTCAATACTTAATTATTTAAATAAATAAATAAACTAACCACTTGATCTATTTAAGTTGGTTATGCTACTTATTAACAACTAACTAGTTTCCAAAAGCTTAATTAAAGATCACATGCATGAAGGGAGTTTTGACAAATAACATTTTCACAGGTTGCTGGGAATGCAATGACTCGGATTCTGTACTATCATTCTTAGATCCCTTTCAAGATCACTATTACACATCATATAAAGTTGGGGAGACGTGGAACTGAAATAACCAGTCACATTGCCACTAAATTATCAATATCTCAATAGTGCTACATGGTTTTCTACTTCACATAGTAGTTAACAATCTCCGCTTTTTAATTTGTATATGATTATCGATTTAGTGATTTATAGAAAAATAATATAATATAATTATTTATCAATTTTGCGTTTAGATTTTTTATAATAAATACTATTTTGATATTAATATTTTTTAACATTAACATGTGCTTTCTTTATTTTATTAATTAAAAAATAATTTAAATACACAAATAATTAGAAAGAACTGTATTTTTATATGAATGTTAAGAGTGTTTGGTGTATGATAAAAATAGTATTTTTTTTACATATTGTGTTTAGAATTCGGCTATGGCATATTGTATTTTTAAATATTAAAAAATAATAGAAAAGACAATTCACTCCTAGCGAATTCACCTTTTTTTTTTTTAAAAAAAGTTGCAATTCACCAAGGATAATTTCGCTTTTGAATTCTTTTTAAGAATATACCATTTGCCCTAATAAATTCTCTTTGTCTTCATATTTCTGGAAATTACCAATCATTTATATTTTTTATTTCACATTCCAACAAATCATTAAAAAAAATTCGCCAACAATCTCGACCTACTTTTAAAAAAATATACTTTTTCCCAATTTTAAATAAGTGCTATTGTTTAAATTTAATTTATATTAGGAAATATCAATTTATTTTTATTAATAATATTATTAAATATAAATAAACAAATAAAAAGAATAACATATGTGAAAAATGTTAGATTTCTAATATTTTTATTTTGGGTAAAGTACTGTTTTAGTTTCCAACGTTTGAGGTGAATCCTATTTTGGTCCCTAACGTTTAAATCATCCTATTTTTATCCTAAAACGTTTAAAAGAATATCAATGTAATCCCACCATCACACACTTAATGGAAGTGATGACATAGAATGTTTAATGTGGCACTTACAGTGAAGATAACAGTTAGAATGAAAAAAAATAATTATATATTAAAAATATAAAAAATGGCAAAACCTTACCCTAAATGCTTCCTCTATTCCATTTCTTCCAAATTCATCGCGTTCCGAAGCAGAAGTTAGAGGTCACCTTCGAGATTCAATAGCATCCCAGTCTTCTCAATCATCTTGCGGCAATAACCCAGCCTGAAGGAGCAAAACCAGTTGCTTGTGCGGTAAAAGACCAATGTTAAAAACTTCTTCGACGCCTGAAAATCCTGGACGAAGATTGATTCGGGTGAGTTTTGTGAAAAATAGATTAAGTGAAAAATAATGGTTAAGATGAGAGATTTAAGGTAAGTATACTTGTGATAAAACATTTCTATTAATGACGAATAAGCAATACAAGAACTGGTGATGAGAAATAGAGGTGGAGAACAAGTGTTGAGACCTCTACTAATATCACAAGAGGATGAATGAGCTTTGTTTAAAATGGACAGGGGCTGGTTAATGGTTGTCGAGTGTTCTGGTGGAACACCCGAATGCCAGTTTTTATTCGTGAAGGTGATGAATGAAATGAAGAACAACGAGAGGAATTTTGGGGAGAGAAAAAGATGGATTTTCTAACTTCTCTACTTCCGAAATAAGAAAGGTCTAGAAGAAGGTCAAGGTGCTTTAAAGAGGTGGTTTGAGGTCATTTTTATAGTGTAAAACCATGATGAAGAGGAAATCTATTGTCCAATGGTTTTAGTCTGATATTTAGTTTACTCTTTTTATCCCAAATATCTTTAGGTATTCCCGTCACTTTAAGTCTTTTCAACTGTTCAATGGAGGAAGTTGATTCCCATACGTTAAACTAAAGCTCATGATATGTGACATCAGTGAATGGACATCTAGTTTGGTTTTCTTTCAACTAGATGACGCTCTTTACATTCTAAATACAACCAATCCACTTCCACCAATTTAGTTCCCATCGAAGAGAAATTCAACTCCTCAAGATGTTCTTTTGGGTTCCATCCTTTTTACCCAATACCTTTAGGAGGAACTTGACTCTTGTTTGACCATGTTTGTAGGTCATTCTTAAAATTATTTATGTATAAAGAGATTTATATTTTTAGTACACAATTATAAGCTTCCATGCAATCTTTGAGGGTACAAAGTATTCCTTCAAACTGTATTGAACTTTTTTTGTACTCAACAGAACTATAATAATTTTTTTAACATAATATCAAAATAATATTTTTTAATTTTTAACATATCATAACTTAAAGAATCAAATCTCTCCTCTTTTATTTATTTATTTATTTTTTTGGTGACTTTATTCATTTTTTTTGTTATAATAATATATGTATTTGTAAATATTATGATATTTAAATATAAATATCTCTGTATAATTTGAATATGATTAGTAAATAAATATATTTATAATTTATTTGTATGTACGTATGTATTTACTTTTAAAAGTAGTGTATGTGTATATATATAAGGAAACAAGAAGGGGGAGAAACTCTTACCCTTTTAATTGGACATGTTTTAAATTTGAGTACCTGAATTTGGAGAGACACATAAGGAGAGAGAACTACTATCCAAACTCTCTGTCTTCTTCAACAATTGGGAGTTTTTTTTAGGGCAAATGACACTCCTACATTCAACTTTACTCTGTCTTTTTACTCTGTCTTCTTATTTGGTGAGACTCTTTTTCTTCTTTTCTTGCTTTTGTCTTCAGCCTTGCTCTTTTTTTTTTGTCATATAATGTGTACTCCTATTTTTTTGTATGATATTCTGGCACTTGGATCTCTGCTATTGTGTATTTGACATTTTTTGTATTATTCTAAATTTTTGTTGCTCCGAACTCGTATCATTCTGAATTCTGACCATCATTCTGTACTCTTTGTTACTCTAAACCCTTATTATTATGTTCTCTACCTTCATTCTCATGTAACCCCTCTCAGCCCCATGTATATTGGGTTTCTAATTTTAGAATTAGCTATAGGAATTCTTTGATAAAGATCTTTCACCTTACAACTTTGGATGTTATATCCTCATTTGTATATGTTTCCAATGAAATCACAAATAATAAAAAAATTGAATTAAAAATTATGAGAAATGTTCATTTGTAACCATAAATAGATATTTAAAAATAAAAATAATTTAATTTAATTTAATTTAATTTTTTTGCAGGAAAAGGGTATGATTTTAAGAAAAATAGAATTATCTACTGTTATTTTTCTTCTGTCCCCTTTTTTTTAGGCCAAAAAAGGAAGGTACCCAGAATTTTCTTACCCTATTTATGCTCTCTCTTTTTTTAGGAGCTTGGAGGGTGGGACACTTCACTTTTTTGAAAATATTTTGTACTACAAATTTCTTAAGATGCATCATTCATAATTTTTGAGTGTATGATTGCTAATGCAGTTTTTTCATGCATTGCAGGATGCTTAATATAACATAAACATTGGCTCTTGATAAAGGAGCCTTTTGGAATTGAAATTCTAACTCCTAAAACTGAAATTAGGCGTAGTACTTCTTAACGTACTTGAAATTGATGGGGCCGGTGGTTGTTCCATGATCCGGGTCCAGCAGGATGTAGTATCCGTTGGGGTGTACTTCAGAAACAATGTAAGGACCCTCCCATTTGGGAGCCCATTTTGGCAAAGATATCTTTCTCTTTACTGCATCTACTGATTTTAGTACCAAATCTCCCTCTAGAAACACCCTAGGCCGAATGTGCTTGTCATAAGCTAATGCTAGTCTCCGGTGGTATTCTTCCATCTTGCTTTTCACAACTTCTCTTTTTCCTTCCAACTCTTGCAACTCAGCTTCACAATCCCTTGCCTTTTAGAATAGGCGCCAACTCCCTACGAGTAACTGGGGTGTTCTCATCTTCCTCCATATTCTCTGAATTCACGAATGGAGGTGGTGAGGGGTTTCTATACCTCATTTGATCTCTAGCCGTCATGTCGAAGTGTTCCTCCCCAGTGGAGTCGCCAAGTGATTTGGGTGAGTTTTGTGAAAAATAGATTAAGTGAAAAATAATGGTTAAGATGAGAGATTTAGGGTAAGTATACTTGTAAGGAAAATACTTCTATTAATGATGAATAAGCAACACAAGAACTAATGATGAGAAATAGAGGTGGAGAACAAGTGTTGAGACCTCCACTAATGTCACAAGAAGATGAATGAGCTTTGTTTAAAGTGGACAAGGGCTAGTTAATGTTTGTCGAGTGTTCTGGTGGAACACTCGAATGCCAGTTTTTACTCGTGAAGGTGATGAATGAAATGAAGAACAATGAGAGAAATTTTGGGGAGAGAAAAAGATGGATTTTCTATTTTTTCAGCTTTAGAAATAAGAAAGGTCTAGAAGAAGGTCAAGGTGCTTTAAAGAGGTAGCTTGAGGTCCTTTTTATAGTGTAAAATCATGATGAAGAGAAAATTTATTGTCCAATGATTTTAGTCTGATATTTGGTTTACTCTTTTTATCCCAAATATATTTAGATATTCTCGTCACTTTAAGTCTTTTTAATTGTTTAATGGAGGAAGTTGATTCACACACGTTAAACTAAAGCTCATGACATGTAACATCAGTGAAGGGACATCTAGTTTGGTTTCTTTCAACTAGATGATGCTCTTTACACTCTAAATCCAACCAATCCACTTTCACCAATTTAGTTTCCACTGAAGAGAAATTCAACTCCTCAAGGTGTTCTTTTGGGTTCCATCCTTTTTACCCAATACCTTTAGGAGGAACTTGACTCTTGTTTGACCATGTTTATAGGTCATTCTTAAAATTATTTATGCACAAAAATGTTTATATTTTTAGTACACAATCAAAGATTCTGGAGTTGTGTGAACTATCAGGTAATATACCAAAGTTAGATTACTTCTTATGATGCAAAATATGTGGATTAAAATTTGAATTAAAATTCCTAAACATATTATTGGACTAAAATTCCTGAACATATGATTAAAATCAGGTTAGAGAGGGATGTGATTTCTTTTCATGGGCAGAGTTTAAAGGAGAAGACACACAACTAGCAAGATTGAGGAGAAAAAAATTTGTTGAAGAAAAAACTTACATTTGCTGAAACAAGGTTCATGGTTGCTATTGCAGTGGGTAGTGTTAGTTGGATGCTGGCACTTTTTTTACTATATGAAAGGACAATAAGCACAGAATAGAGGAGACTATCATAATTATGAACTAGTTGAAGAATAATAAGTAGAGAATTTAGGATGAATTAGGAAAATCAATGTATTAAAGAGCAATTGCTTTGTATAAAAATGTGTTTGAAGTCATTGTGAATGTATTCGGATTGGAATTAATAAAATTTATCCTTTTAAGAAAATGATTCTGCATATTTTTTATCAAAATATTGAAGTTTTCTGTTAAACTAAATAAACGTAAAAATTCATAAGCATATGTACTGTAATTTTCAATGTAGCAATATCATTAACAAAACTCATAAGTATCTGTAACTTTCATTATAGCAATATCGTTAACAAAATGCGTAACCAGAAAAGGTCTTAACCATAAAACAAATTAAGTAAATCTTAGCCATAAACACATAAACAAAGTAAGTCTTAACCATAAAGACATAATAAAAGTAGGTTTTAGCCATAAACATAATTTAGACAATTAACTAAAGTCATATTCTAAATGGCACTATAGTTTATGCCAATACCATTACAAACCAAATTTTATAACCAAAGTAACCAGAGCCTTAAAAAAACACATGGATAGAAAATGCAAAAAAAAAAAAATCACTTCAGATTCTTCCAAATCCTTGGTGGTGTTTTTGCCATAAACTTCAGCACTCTCTTTGATGGGCTTTGGTGAGTAAGGTTGGAGATATAGCCTTGAAGTTGAGTGGTGGTGGCCTTGGTCCTTTTGGTGGTGGTCTAAGATTATTGGGTGGATGCCACATTTGGTGACTTCCTCTTTAACTCCTTGTCCACTGAAACATTTTTTTTTGTCTTCGTTGATCCAGCATTTTTGTTTGATCCAGTGATTGAAATTTATGGCATGGTCTTCTTGGTTGATCCAGCTCTCTTCGTAGCAATCTATTTAACCCAAATGTGGAAGCATAAGTGAAGATAGATCAAGATATCAAGAAACATGAATTTTTATTAAGTGAAGAATTATAGTATCTTTTATGAACTTGCTTCCACCTTGCGCTTCTTAGGACAAGTTTTCTTGTTGTGTCTATTTGTAAAGTAATAAGAACACTTTTGCTATTGGCCTCCTTGGGACAGTGTTGACAATGATCCATTACTGGCTTCATTAGCACTCTTGTTCCTACTTTTTTTTGGCCTACCAATAGCTTTTCTAAACACTGAAAGTAACACATTATCATGGAGAGTCCTTTTCCATAAGTTAGAACCATTAACAGGATAAACAATATGTTCATAGCACTTAACATATGTATCTGTTTTGAAGCAGTCATCAAAATAACTATCAATATTAAAACACATCTTTCTAATGCAATTCATTGCATGTTGACATGGGATACCCGTCAATTGATACTTTCTACATGAACATTCACGTTTGCTTAAATCTACCACAATTTTTTTCTATTTTCATAGGTATTATAAACCTCATATTTGTCTCTTCCAGCATATATGGCCATTCAGTTACCTCCTTGGTCAAATTCTTTCTCTATTTCTTTTTTATTTTTGGTAGAACATTCTCTGTATATGTGATTATACTATTCTTATTATCAACACATCTATTCATCAAATAGACCCTAATATCCTCCAACATGGACATAGTTGATTTTTCTCTAACCTCTACAATAATTGAGATAAAGCACTCACATATATTATTAACTAGTGCATCACATCTAGGCAAAATAGAAAACTTGGACTTGCTCCAATATTTTGGTGAAATATCCATTAAGTGTGTGTAGGCCGTAACATCTATTTTCTGAATTTCGTGCATCCCTATTTTTCACTCTTGAATATAAGTTGCCTTTGAAACATACCACATCATCAGCTTCAATTGGACCCTTGGAAATCTCTTCTTGAAGTTGATGTATAAGTGTCTCATACAAAATCTATGATCTACTCTAGACAGTAACTCATTAAAGGTGGGTATCAATCTCTGCATTTATTATAGATCACACCAAGTCAGCAACTACATAAAATAAATTTGTTTAGTTAAAAAATAATGTGTAAATTAAATATCATACCTTCTGTTGATTACTCATGAAGGTGCAATGTCTGATCATGTCAACTCTCAAGTAATCACACAAATGATGCAGAAATCATGTACAGAAGTCCTTAGTTTCTGCCTCTACAACAGCATAAGCAATGGACAAAATTTGGTCATTTCGATCCCACCTAATTGTTGTTAACAGTTGTCCTCCACATGATATTTTGATGAAGCATCAATCAAGTCCAATTATATTTCTGCAGATCGTGAATTGTTTTTTTGCAAGTGTCCAAACACACATAAACCTTCTCAAATGTTGGTCTCATATCCATCCAAGGAGGTGGTGTCTCTAAACCGAATTCTGTAGGTCTTCGAACTTAGAGATGAACTAAAGACCCTAGATTGCTCTTCATATGTACCATTAATTTCATCAAGGATAAATTGTTTCACTCTAGCAGTTTGGATTTGGTGAGATCTACATTCCACTTGTTGTGTGCTTTTCTCATTAAAGTGGTTAGTTTTATCTTTAGATTCTCATCTATCTTCTTCATAAGCACTATACTTAACCACTTAGCATGCATGATTTCAATCTTAGTATTCTTGCTGCAGGTGTATTTATTATAGCAACTCTTCAGCTGTCATGTATTCTCCCTCTTTAGCTTTTCACAGTATGCATACCAACTCCATTCATCTTGGCAAATCACCTCAACCCTCCTCCCATCACACTTGGTGAATTTCAAATATCTTCCACTATGGACAACATAACTAGTAGCACAATCTTTGAATTGGTCTCTTGAAACAAACAAAGTTTCAACTTGTCACTTGTATTCACTCATGTTTTTTAATTGCTTGTGCAGAGAGAAGTTCTTCAAGGCACATCTCCTTCTTCATCACTTATAGGAAGGTTCAAGAATTCATCACTATCATACTCGTCAGTCTCATCCCTAAACCCAGCAACCACTTTTTTCTTTGCTCTGCTCTCATTGGCCTCCACATTAATATTTTCAACTTGAATATTACCATCAAAATATCTAAAATCCTTCTTATTATTTATCTTAATATCATGCAACCCTCCATCACCACTCTAGTCATCATCACTATTATCAAATGCAATGTTTGCAATACTATTTTCAGATTTATTGTCAATCCAACATCAGAATCATCATCACTCCTATCCACACTCATTACCACTTCCACCTTCAAAATCATCAACCTCCACTTCACTTATGTCCACTATCACTCTAGTTGTAGTTGCATTCATTTTGGCATCATCACTCTTTTTACTTTAGTCGTTCTTCTTACTAGGCCCAACATTTTTCCTAGCACTAAGTCCAATACTTGTCCCAAACCTAGGCCCAACAATTGCCTTAGTTCCTTTAGTAGAATCCATGACATCTTGCTTTTCAATTTTTTCAATGATGTAGAATTTAGTTAAAGTACCAGCCTTGTACACTACAAACAGCTCCACAAAATGCTTTCTCATCCTAATTTTGGCCATATTCAAAGCATCATTGTCAATTCTAAGTATTTTCAATCCATCGACTGTACCTTCCTTAGAAGACTTATACCACATTGTAGCTATGTCTTGCTTCATGTAACCCTGGTAGTTACTATATCAACAGCCTCAATCAAACTCCATCTATCTTCATCGCAATAGTCAACAATAGTGGTCTCTCCACCCACATAATGCAGGGGTTCTCCATCAAACTCAAACCTCCCACGGTGGTATATCTTCACACTAAAATGACTCATTGCAAAAATCAACCTGTAAAATATACCAAAACACAGCAACAATAGACATTAACAAATATTGAAAGCAAAATTAACAATAAACCACATACAGAAACAAAGACTAACTCACACAATATTAGGGCAAGAAAGAAAAAAAAACATGCATGTATTTTGGGAACCCTAGAAAATAGTGAGATACTAACAAGACACCAACACACATCAATGAAACACAGACATATAATAAGAACTTCAACACCATAACAAGTGGACGAAGCAAGTGACGAAGAGTACTAACCTTTGAATGTCGCGATTGTTGACCTTGTTTCCACCTCAACCTCACAATCTCTCAACCAAAAAGTGCTAGACTTTCTCTATTTTCTTTTGATTGATTGTTGATGAATGATTGTTAGGGCTGCATTTCGTATGAGGGGAGGAAAAAGAAGCATTTCATATTTGAAGTGTTGGTGATTTAGTGTGTGTATCACAGGCGGGAATGATCAAACGTTGCATAACTATCACATAACATAACATTCTACGTCATCTCCTCTGTTAAGTATAACTGAGAAATTTGATGGAAGGATCACATTGATGCCCTTTTAAATATTTTAGGATAAAAATAGGACAATTTAAATGTTAGAGACCAAAATAGGATTCACCCCAAACGTTGTGTCACGGTAAATTTTAGAAGATTAGATTTAACGGTATTTGTATAGTTTTCTAGAGTGTTTGAGAATGCTCTAGATGGTTTCGAAACGTTCTAGAAAATTTCAGAATATCCTAGAAGATTCTAGAAGACTTTGAAAGGTCGTAGAGTATTTTAGAAAAGTGTGGATATATATAGAAGTATGAAGAGTAGTATGAAATAATCTAGAAATATTTAGAAAGTTATGGTAGGATAGATATTTGTATTGATGGTTCTGGATGATTAATCTAGACCGTTGATTAAATTTAATTCTAACCATCCATTAAGGAGGTGGATGGCTATAAATAGGAGGTGAGAATCAGAGTTTTAGTGTGTGAGTCATTTGTAATAAAACACTTGAGTAATAGAGTGTCTTTCTACCAAAGCTTCATTTCTCTTGTGTTCTCTTGTGTTCTTAGCTTTTTTGCTAAATACTGAGGGTTAGAGTGACTTGGTCTTAACTCAAGAGGTTGAGTAAGTCCGAGTGTCGGCATGGTAGCATTGGAGTGTGTCCAAGGCTGTGACAATTTGACATCAGAGCAAGGTTCGAGAGGGAGCACAAGTGGTCTGTGGGGAAGAGATACTATTCTTTCTCAATGGGAAGGCAAAAAGGCCTGTTCTTCAAGTGAGCCTAGAGATAAGGATTCTAACTTCTTAGAATAGAGAGTTTCTATGTTGGAGAATGTTTTATCTTCTATGGATAAGTGCTTCAAAATGATAGAACATGACAAGGAGACCCTCGAGACTCACGTGTTAGGAGAACTAGATGCTTTCAAAGAAAGCATGCTCCAAATTGAAGAGAAACTCGAGAATTCCTTGAAGCTATTTGAAAAAGTTCGAGTTTGGTTTAAGGAGGCAAAATCTCGACCAACCATTATAAGGGAGACGACAAAGACTGATCTCCCAAAGCCAAAGAAGTTCAAGGGCGTGAGGGACGCTTGAGAGGTGGAGAAAGTGCGTAGATTTGGAAAATTGTACTTGCAACTTAGCCACATGAAATATTTTAAAAGAGAGTTAAAAAGACAATTCTTCCCTGAGAATGTGGTCTATAAAGCAAGGAAGAATTTGAGGGAGTTGAAGCACAAGAGTACGATTAGCGACTATGTAAAGGAGTTCACTACTCTCACGCTTCAAATTTCTAACTTAGCATCAAAGGATGTGTTGTTCTTCTTCATTGATGGACTCCAACCTTAGGCAAAGCAAGAACTACAAAGAAGAAATATTAAGGATGTTGATGAGGCCATCATGGTGGCCGAATCACTCATTGAGTATCATAGGAAAGACTTTAAACCCAAGTCTTCCTTCAAGCCTAGTTCTACTAAAGGTGGGAGAGACAAGGAGAAGAGTTTCTTAACCAAGAAGGAAGGAAAATAGTGTTCAAAGAAAGAGTACGAGGAAAATAAGAAGGCTTTCATGCCCAAAGGAGGATGTTTCGTGCGCATGGGACCACACCAAATGAAGGACTGTCCCAAGCTAGGGACTCTAACATCTATCGCCAAGGAATGAAAGGCTTAATCTCAAGTAACTGAGTGTGTTGGATCTATCCAACTCATGAATGATGTAAAGAGCAAAGAGGCAAGCACTGCAGAAAAGAAAGGCTTGATGTATGTCAAAGCCTTTATCAATGAAAAACTCATCATGGCTACGATCAACACTGGTGCTACACATAACTTCATCACGCCTGATGAAACAAAGAGGCTTGGGTTGAAAATCACAAAAAAGAATGGCTAGTTCAAACACGTGAATACCAAGGGTGAACCCCTTTAGGGAGTAGTAAAAGGGGTTGAGATGACACTTGGTTCTTGGAAGGACTTTGTGGATTTCTCAGTAGCATCCATAGACAATTTCAAAACATTCATCGGGCTCGATTTGCAAAGGAAGGCAAATATAATACTTATGCCATACTATGAGTCTATGACATAGTATGCATCATAGAGAAAGGGTCTCCATGCATGGTCCCTACAAAAGCTGGATGACTTCCGATGCTTTCTGCTTTGCAACTCAGGAAAGGTTTTAAGAAGGGGGAGATGATGTCTTTGGCTCTACTACAAGAAGAGTCAACATCCGAAGAAGAAGCGGTTCCCCCTAAAATTGAGAAAGTCTTTGAAGAAAATAAGGATGTGATGCCTCCTAAGTTGCCAAAACAACTACCACCTAGGAGAAAGGTGGACCACAAGATTGAATTGGAGTTAGGAGCAAAATCGCCTATCTCAGCACCATACAGGATGGAAGCTATTTCTATGATCGAAGGAGATATTGTGCATACCAACAAGAAAGCGTTGTATCATGATCCATTAGCCAAGAAGTTGGTGGCGTTGGCTAGAGAAGGTAAGACCAAAAGACATTGGCTAGAAGACGACATTCTCTATACTAAAGGGAGAAGACTATACGTCTCTAAATGGAAAAATCTAAGAAGAAAATTAGTGAGAGAATCCCACGATACTAAGCGGGTTGGCCACCAAGGCCAGCGAAGGACCTTGGCACTAATTGAATCTTCTTATTATTGGCCTCAAATGAGAGATGAAATGGAGAGCTATGTGAAGACTTGTCTTGTGTGCCAACAAGATAAGATTGAAAACAAGACACCAAGTGGATTGTTGGAACCTCTGCCTCTATCAGAGCGACTGTGGGAAAGTGTCTCTCTAGATTTCATCTCTGATTTACCAAAGTCCGAGGAATTTGGATCTATTCTTGTGGTAGTGGATCAATTTTTGAAGTATGCTACTTTTATACCTGCCCCTACTGACTGCACTACAGAAGAAGCAGCACGACTATTCTTCAAGAATGTGGTGAAGTATTGGAGATTTTCTAAGAGTATCATCAGTGATCGAGATCCACGCTTCACAGTACGACTATGGACAGAACTGTTCAAACTTCTTGGGTCGGAGCTTCATTTCTCAACAAGCTTCCATCCTCAAACCGATGGGCAAACTGAGAGAGTGAATGCCTTACTCGAGTGTTACTTGAGATATTTTGTAAGCGCTAATCAGAAGGATTTGACAAAACTCCTAGACATTGCTCAGTTCTCATACAATCTGCAAAGAAGGGAGTCCACAGAGAAGAGTCCATTCGAGATTGTGACCAGACAATAGCCGCTTACACCACACTCTCTTTCTTCCTCTTACTCAAGGAAGAGCCCTGGAGGTTATCATATGATTAAGTCATGGGAAGAACAAGAAGATGTCATTCGTTCTTACCTCGACAAAGCTACAAAGAGGATGAAGAAATGGGTAGATAAGAAGAGGAGGTATGCAAGCTATCAAGTGGGAGACAAGGTAATGATTAAACTTCTTCCACAACAATTTAAAGCCTTTCACGAGGTTCATAAGGTTTTAATCTGCAAATACAGAGGGTCATTTGAGATCATTGAATGTATTGGGGAGGTTGTTTACAAAGTACAACTCCCTCCCTCTATGAAGATCCACCCGGTCTTCCATGTGAGTATGTTTAAACTATATCATGAAGATCAAGATGAATCGAGTAGAGGTGACTCGAGTCGTGCTCCGCCTGTGGTGATTAGATCCTTTGATAAAGAAATCGAAGAGATCTTAGCTAATCGCGTCGTGCGACGAAGTGGAGTACCACCAAGTATCCAATACTTGATCAAGTGAAAATGACTCCCAATAACCGAAACTAGCTGGGAAGCTCGTGAAGATCTTTGGCAATTCCAAGAGCACTTAGAGCACTATCATGAACAGAACACGACGAGGACATCTGCGCATTAGGTGGGGAAGAATGTTCCGGTAAATTTTAGAATGTTAGATTTAACGGTATTTGTATAGTTTTCTGGAGTGTTTGAGAATGCTCTAGATGGTTCTGAAACGTTCTAGAATGTCCTAGAAGATCCCGGAATACCCTAGAAGGTTCTAGAAGACTCTGAAAGGCCGTAGAGTATTCTAGAAGAGTGTAGATGTATATAGGAGTATAAAGGATTAGATTTAATCCTAACTACACATTAAAGAGGTGGATAGCTATAAATAGGAGGTGAGAGTTAGAATTTGAGTGTGTGAATCATTTGTAATAAAACACTTGAGTAAGAGAGTGTCTTTTCACCAACGCTTCATTTCTCTTGTGTTCTCTTGTGTTATTAGCTTTTTTCCTAAATACTAAGGGTTAAACTGACTTGGTCTTAGTTTAAGAGGTTGAGTAAGTTCGAGTGTCGGCACGGTAGCGTTAGAATGTGTCCAAGGCCTAAAAATGATAATTTACTTGCGTTCACAAAAGTTAATAATTTTGTGACTCTGCATTAATTGTGTTATGGATCAACATACAAGAAGTCAAATATGATTATATACACACACACATACTTAATTTGCTTTAAGTTATGGGCTTATGGCACTTAACTACTTGAATGGGCACCATAACCACCGTTAACTTGAAGTAGAGCTTTTTGTCTCACTAAGTGCATTTTTAACACTTGATTTAAAATTCATTTGAGGCAATGTGGCATTGGTTCGCGACACAATCTAGTAGAGCTAAACATTATTACAACCACTAAGAAATTATGCTTGTTTTGTTATTGGAGACATTTATACTCATAGCGCATAGTATTTGGAATATGTGATACATCGAGTATTTCCTACTCTACTTATATAATTTTATACTTCGATCAATATCAATTCTTAGTTTTTCAAAGTTTTATTTTTTTAAAAAAAATAAAATTATTTTATATTGGATTGAGTATAGGGAGCTTGATCATATATTTAAGAAGAATGGTATATGCACCAATTTTGTATATATTTTAATGTGTTGACAATATAAAATATTTTATACGATCGTTCAATTATATTGATTCTTTTGAATGATCATTCATGCGATTAATGTAAAATGTAATTATTTTACTATTTTATACTAATGATGCATCAAAATTAAATTTATAATTTACCTTTTATATCATAAAAAATTGAATAAAAGAGATGTAAAAAAAAAAATTACAAACATCATTTCTGCATATTTAATAGGAAGTTGAGGTCCCCCTTTCATAATTGTGGTCATGTTTGCGAATATCAATATATCATAGACCAGAAACAGTTGTGAATATCACATGCTCCAAACATGTGTTGTCTGAGCGTATTAAGCTTCTCATAAACTAGAGAGACAATTCCCTTGTTGATCGAACTTAATAAATTAGTATTAAGTATAATATCAATCGTGTTTTTTTCTCAATGTAATCTTGCTAAGATTATTGACTCGATGGAGATCAATTCATTTACTCTATTCTAAAAGTGTGGTACTTGAGAATAAGAAGGTTTAGCTTTAGAAAAGGGTTCTTGTCTACTTAGTTTGTCTTGACTCGGGAAAAAGTTATTGATGATTCTACCAACATGCATGTTATTGTTAGTCTATTTGGTTCTGCTAAGCTATCCAAAAAATGTTGCCTACAAAAGAAAAAAAAAAATCCTTGGATTTTACATTATCTGTATTCCTATCACAATTGCTGTTGGTTCGTTAACTATTATATCATGGTTACCGGTTAAGCATTGACAAAAATGTGTCATGGAACTACTTTACCTTCTATTCAAACAAATTTAATCAGTATTCTTTAGAGTCCATATAAAGTGGCACCTTTCCCCATCTTACACCTAATGGTATGCTGGTTTTATCTCATGTTTCATCTTTAGATGTAAATTTTCTTCAACTATATTTCCTTGTAGCTCAGCTCCCAAGAAATAAAGTTCCTACTTGCTAGCCACATGTGTGATTATTGAGATGTTGTTCAAGGATTTTCGTCGTAATGTCAATTGTTTTTAGCTTCATTTTGCTGGCTTTTGTCTTGATCCTATCGTGAATGCTCCCGTGTCCCAGAGCTCTTGGAGCTTATATGCTTGTACCCCCAAAAAAATAAATAAATAAGGGGAGGGTCAGGGTAAGAGCCAGAGGGATGGGAGGAAGAAAAAGAAAATTATTTACACGAAAATGAGCTGTATTTGGAATTGAAAATGAGCCCATAATGTATGACGAAAATAGTAAAATTAAATATTAACTAATCTTAAAGAAAATATTAATACGTGTTATAACGATATGGTAATAGTTGTGAAATGAAATTTTCGAACTTAAATTATGCCAAAAATTTCAGATTCATAATGAGCCGACTTTAGTTCATGGACAAGTGCCAAAGTGTAAGTACACATATAACAGGGATTTGAGGCCAAACTGAAAAAGAAGGGTAGATGCTTTATTTACGGCTAGCAAGAGCCCCCCATAAACGATGTCCACCTAAACCTGAGCAAGGTCATCATCAAGGGTGACACAGACAACGAGCATAATAACAAAATGGAGCAGAACGAAATTTCATTGGCCAGATCAAAGCGTTTCTTTTCAGCACCGTGTCTCTTGCACACAACAACAGGTGGCAGTGCCAAAATACTTTGTGATCAATGCTCCACCACAATATGTGATTCTGCTCCATTGTCTTGGTATGGTAATAAGTAATAACTAACAATTATCAACGAATAAAAGGATAAAATCACTATTTTACCTTTCAAAAGATTCAACCAACGAGCTTTTAACTCACATGACATTTGTCCCCTTTTCCAGTATAGAGGTTTCGGATCAGAGCCTCTCTTAATGTAATAAAACAAAAAAAACACTATTTTACCTTTCAAATGATTCATTTATTAAAAAATGTTTAAAAGAATAATAAATACCTCATAGTAAATATTTGGTTTGTCTTACAAATTCATTCAAGGTAAAAATTTTGTAAGTAAACTAAAACTTGAAGTGTGAAAATAGACAAATGACCTAAGACCCAAATGAAACATAACCTTTTATATAACAACTATTTTGACAAATAAATTAATCTTTCAAGGATTAACATGATAATTTACTTTGGATAACAGTAGTTTATAAGGAATGACACATCACCAGATTTTGAGAACAAAAGGACAGTAATTTGGTGGGCACTGAAGGTGTCCACTTGGGGCTGTGCAGCTATCATGGTCAAGGTGTTACTTATTATGACACATTTGACATTGTCAAAACGACCTGTACTACTGTAGTGACACAACAAAAGTTGTGTGCTTTGAATTTTGAAAGCAACAGGGCACGGGTGTTGTGGGACAGGTGTCAAGGGAGACAACGAAGGAATTCAATTACAATTTTGCAAGTTAGATTAGGGCAACATCATCAGAGTTAACAAGGATCAAGGGTGACCCTACCCTTAACCAATGGATATTATTTGCGTATGCATAGAAATATTGAAAAAGATTTTGTGATGCATGCAACAGTTGCAATCTGCAATCTGCATCTCCCAACGAAGTATTATAAATCCAGAGATTGTGACTTTAGATTTTGGCATGAAGTAAGCTGTTATCTAGAACTCCTCATTCAAGTCATCATCCCTAAAATGAGTCAACTTAGAAAAATACGCACATTGACATCTACTGAGGCAAATCGAAGATGATCAAAGGATCTAGATGTGCTCCCCAATGGCCTTCCATATTTTATTTCCAGTATTTGGCCATTCACTTGTCAGCACAAGATCACTAGACAACCAGAACCAGTTTGTTTTGGTTTCTATTTTCGTTCTTAATATTTTCGATTTTTAGAATTGTGTGAACAAAGTGAATATCATAAAATTTTATCTTATTTTCACTTCTTTCACAAATTTCTAAAAAAGAAAATACAAAAAATGAAACCAAAAGTACTTCTACTTTTCCCTTAATACAAAACTGACCCTGGGTTTCATATTATCATAAAAGTAAGGGAAAGATAAGGGGGATACATTGAATGTGATATAGTATATAACAAGACACGATGACAAGTATGCCATGGTCAAAATCCATCAAGGAAGACGGTACATAAATTAAAAAATACAATAATATAAATTGAGAATAAAGATTCAACTATTCAAGGTTGCAAGACTAGCAACCCCCAACAGGGAATTCGACTGTATAATGTACACTCCTCGGATTGCGAAAATTGTGGATGCCCATCTGCATACCGTTCAATTCATTTCAAGCCACAGTAGTGGCTTGTCTGAGGATTTAGGGCAAAGAACAAAGACAAAGACAAGGGTGATTCCCATTTCTGAACTCCAGAACCACAATAATCTTGTGAACATTCTTAACTAAAACACATGAGAAACAATCCACTGCAGTGAAGATCTCAGCAACAATAAGTGAAAAGTATTGCACATCCACAAGACAAACACACCAAGCATGACCTCATTAACACTATAAGTTACCAGGAGACATGAAAACGTTATACTCATTTAAGCGTCTCTGAAATTGAGCCAACTGCGTCTGCAATTGAAGGATTCCTGCAGCCTTTTGTGACAAAATGGTATGATTTCCTGGTTGGTCAGCTTCAACAAGCAAATTCATCTCCTGCATAAAAATTGCATTAAAGCAAACAACCAAGCTAGGCAACTCACTGAACTAAGGTATCAGAGATTCATACACACCTCCTTAACAATGTCTATTGTTTCCTCCACTTGTCTCCGATGAGCAGTTACAAGATCTTCCTCTTCCTAATCACCAAGCAAAATAAGCACCATTCAGTACTTCAATAGTCGCAAATATTATATCAAAATATGGCATAAAATAAACATACCTTCAATAGGGCATTTAAATCATCATCAGGAACAGAATGATTAGCCTCAAATTGTGGCGGATTTACATGTTTAACACACGATTCTATCTTCCTCTTGTCCTCCAAACTAGATAACTGGCTGCCATCCACCCTCTTATTAGTTTTTCTTATTCTGTCTTGTTCATATATTGGTCCTGGATAATCAATTCCATTTTCAGCTTTGTCATTTTGACTGCCTCTTTGGCCTCTTTGTAAATCAGAAAACACAGATGGTGCCAAATTTCCACCAGTCCTACCACTTGGAACACGATCCACAATCATTGGAGGAGAAGGTTCTCTTTCAAGTTGTTTGGACCAACCAAATCGGTTCTTCTCATTATATACATTGGTTGCTTCATCCTCAAAGGTATCATCCTGAGATAAAATTGAAGACCCAGAATTCAATACAGTTGAGTCTCTAACATTTGACGAAGAAACAGGATCCCTTTTGGAGTTGTTCCCTTTTGACAGGCTCTTTACCCTGGAGTATGACAGTCCATTAGTATATTATTGTCATTTTGGTATTTGATATAATCTGATCAACCACTTCCTTATCGGAAACTTTTCAAAGTTCAAACTACATACCTGTCAGCATATCTCAAAGTGTTGAGAGTATGCTCACACGACCCTGAGCTTGGCGAAATGCATGATATCATCACAGTACGTGAGTCACCGACAAAAGAGTCTCGCAGAACTTCAGTCAATTTACTTCCTCTGAATGGGATATGCCCTTGGTCATTGTCTAGAGCTCTGATGCATTCTTTTAATGCAAGTAAGCTTTTGTTAATCTCAGCACCTTCAATTCTGTAACATAAAATAAAAATCAGTTCAAGCAAACTAAAATAGGGAATCTAACAATGTAAACTCAGGACAAACACATTACATCATATGATAAGTCTCCCAGTTATTCGAAGGAAATATGTAATGGAAGATAATAATTTAAGAATTTTATATTTGGAGGGGTGAAAAATCCCTACCTAGTCTGTTTATCATTATCTGTTGTATCTGCACCGCGTTCACTTCCAGCAAGATCTATAAAGGATAGCTTGCCAACAATTCGAGCAGGCTTTGATTCCGTCAAATCAGTTGATCTCTTGATACAAAGCTGAAGTATAGCATGTGATCTAGATGACTCCTCATTTGCGCCAGTTGTACCAGTACTTCTTGCAGCATTTCCTTTTTCAATAAGTTCCTTGATTGTCTCAACTTTAGCTACTACGTATTCTTGGAGGCCAACAATGCACACCTGCTGTTTCCCATCCTCCCTCATGAAAAGTTTTCTGCAAAATGAAAATATAAAAAATTAGGCAAACAACCTCAAACATAGACTTTTTCTAGCCCACAAGTATATCTGACTTACTTTCGATCATTGAGGAGATCAAATACTTTACCCCCATATATTTCAAAAAAACTAACATTCAACTGGAAACCCTGGTTCCGATATGTATGGTGCATTAGCCTCAAAATATCTTGAGATGCTTTCAGAGGCAATGGTTGCATAGTGTATGTCTTCCCACTTCCTAGAAAATAAATTAACAAGATATCAAGTTATCAACCATAAACATCAGTTATGGGGTTGAAAATACATGAAGTAGAATAGTTGCACAAGTAAGCGATAGGCAGAGTGAGTTCATAGAGTTTGCAGAACAAAAACCTTGAAAGTGAAAATAATAGAGAAACGGAGATTATTAGGTAGTAAGTATGGATCCAGATAATTTCTAATGGCCTAGAAAAAAAATTAGCATCTTTACTCATAAAGCAAAAAAATATACTTTGAAATATTTAAGAATGGTCAACATTTCATCATCAAAATATTGTGTTTGGATAGACATTTTCAGTTGAGCTATATATTGTTGAAATATATTCCTCAATTTTACGATTCAGAAATCAGTGTTCAATGTATGCTCTCGTAGGACATTTTTAGTATATAAATATAAAAAATAAATAAATACCAGTTTGGCCATATGCAAAGCAAGTTGCTTTTGTTCGCTGGAAAATCAGTGGAACTACTGGCTCTACAGTCTCTGCATATACCTAAGAAAGAATGTAACCAGTCTAGTAAAACCAGCGAATTATTACTAAATGTGGTAAGAAGAACCACCAGTATATTAAATACTCACATTATCATTTGAAACACCTTCATTCAGCACAGCATCAAAAACAAACTCATGTTTCTCAACATATTCCGTTAAGTCAACCTGCAGAGTGAAAACATAGTGTAGAACACTCAAGAAGTAGAGGATGAATTCTTTTACTTCAATGCGTTACAAAAATGCCTCAGCATTAGCCAGAAAAATGTTGACCTTAGTTAATAATCGTCTTCCTTATGGTTTTTGTAAGGTGTAGTGCAATTTGAATTAACAGGCAATAGGCATTGATCACATTACGAGAATGATTATTAGTGGCAGCTGGTTTGAACTACATTGAAGTATTACCAACAAAAGTTTTACATGCTTAGGCTTTACTTTTAATATTTTGCTTGCTACGGCACTGGAGCTTATATCTGTTGAATGCTATTGGAGCAAACAAAGCACAACACACTTTATATGTGGGAGTTCAAGTCTAGTGTATGAACTCAAAGCTGCAGAGGGACATTATTTTATCGGTTTTGCTAAGCGACCATCTTCTCTTTAACTAACAATCAGCTAACAAAGTAGTGGAAGAGAAAAAATTAAGGGAGGGGAAGAGAAATTAAAGAAAAAGAGAAATGGTAGCCGATTGTTGGCTCAAAAAAAGTTGATTCCCAATCTTTCCCCATTATCCTATTATGTTCAGTAGTTTTGGTTGACTCGTGAAATTCTTAAGCATTCTGTATTCTGTATTACTTATAAAATTTGCACTAAATATTATTACAAAAATAGCATAGACTACAATGTACTGAGCTTGATTATATAACTTCGATAACAATTTCAGTTCAGAATTCATGCTGTGAAGACACATTTCCTAAGAAAACCTACAACAGACTCTCACCTTTAGTTTTCTTTCGTGAACTGTAAGAGAATTTGAATCTATGGTAATAATATCCTCCTCTTTCTTTGCTATTTCCTTCTTATTTAGCGGTCTCTTCCGAACCTGAAGCAGCAAGTAACATTCTCAATCAACATGTAACTGCTAAAGTAACTAAAAGAACATTGATTAGCATCAAACAAAATGCAAACTACAAAAAGCATAGAAGAGAAACATGCAACACAAAGCATACCACAACTTTGATCTTAGCAACATTGTTTGCTCTCTCTTTATCTGTGGAGGAACTCCTAAGGACTTGGCTCTCAGACAAGCCGCGGAATTTGGTTCCAAGTCTGCTGTCACCGAGAATGTCCTCAGCCGACTCATCAAAAAAAATTTGTCCCTGAATATTACCATAATTTAAAACACTCATTTTGCGAAACATTAAGACATCCATTGAGAGAATCAACTCGGAATTCCCAGCCACTTTACATGCTAACAAAATAAACCAACCAGCAATTAAGAAACAACCATTAACATTAACATTATGCTCAATAAAGCAACTCAGCTTAATTTCAAACTAAATTGAATTAAAACAAAACTTTAATGCTTAAGTTTTTACACAGAGACAACATGTTCAGCTAAATGACTCTTTGATTCATAACAGAAAATAAGCTTAATCCAAACACACACCGTAACCGAACCTCAGGTAAAAGCTCAGTATTGAAGGAATGCAGGTCAAGGAGGCCACTGGTGAAAACACGATCATCGTCGTTCTTCCTCAAGCTCGAAGATCGAGTCCCTAACCACCCTTGAAATGCTCCTCCTCCTCCACCGTAAGACCCTAACTCCTGCAAAGCAAACCACGATTCATTAGCATAGCTCGTTTGAATTCGTTCGACACATAAGATTTCCATACAAATGAAAAACCTCTCTCTCACCTGCTGAAACCATCTCCCGCGAGAGGTTGTATCGAAGATGAAGGTGTCGGAGCTCTGACGCTGATGGTGCGAGCTCGACCGCGGCATCTATGGAGGAAAATCCGACGACGGAGAGAACGACAGTGCGGAATCTGAGCAGGTGGTTGGTGATGATACTTGATTGCTTCTACTTTAGATGCTGGCTCTGCTTTCTTTTCTTTTCTTTTCTCTTCTTTTTTTTTCTTCCTTGCTTTTCTTGGGAAACAAACAGTGGTTTTAGGCGTGAGAGGAGGAAGTCGAAGACTCGAAGGGGAAAGGAAAAGGAAAAGGAAAATGATTTTGAAAATTGAAAAGGGGAAGAGCAGAACAGTGGTTGGTTGAGGAAGCGCGTGGGCGGGGTCTACTTGTTTTTCAAAAGAGGGAGGACCGAGCCGGTAGTCATGGACCATGCAGCTTTGGGGTTTATTCAATATTGACTTTATGAAACCCCACTTGAAAGTTTTGAATGCTTGACCACGCGCTGTGGGTTGGAGTATCGAACACGCTCGCGTCTGAAGTATAAAGCGGCTCGGTGAGGTGAGTGACGAGTTGTTGGTCAGATAAGGTGGGTCAAATGTCAAGTATCATAATAACCCTATCCGCAAATATCCAAGGGATAAGCTAGTTATTTATGAACTATAAAATAATTAGGGCAATTTACATAAATAAATTATTACACCTTTAAAATTATACAAATGCATTGTTTCTAAAATAAAGACGTAAATATATTGTTTCATATATTTATAGAAATTGTTACTATCAGTAGCGGTTTACATAAACATAGAATTCGTTGTTATCAATTGTAGTTTTTGTTTATTTGGTGTTGGTCATAAACCGCTACTAAATTGGAACACGTGTGTAAACCGCTGGAAGCAGTAGCAGTTTACGTTGAGAGAAAAAGAAACGAGTATATATTTTTTACAATCATATAATTTATATAGATAAAAAATGAAGTAATTTTTAAAGAAAAAATATATGCTTTAATGAATTTTTTACTAAAAATAAATTATTTTATCATTCATGAGTTTTAGAAAGAATGAAAATAAAAAAAAATTAGTCTTAGTTTATATATTTTAGTACTTTGTGAGTACTCACTCTTTAATTTGCTATTTAGTTTCATTTTAAATAGTATATACCATTAATTATTTATGGTATTATTTAAATAGTATATATCGGTTTACGTTGAATATGAAAACAAATAGTAAAACTAATCTTTATCTAAAAAATAATTACAAAACAAATAATTGATGGTACATACTATTTAAATAATATCATAAATAAAAAAATTTAATTTATCATTTCACAATATAATTTAAAAAATATAAATATGTATGTAATAAATTTTTTATTTGTATTTATTATTAGAAGTGAGACCAAATTACAAATAAAAAATACAGTACTTAAAGTATTAAATTATATATAAACTAAGACTAATTTTTTTTTATTCTTATCTCTTTTAAAATTTATAAATAATAAAATAATTTATTTTTAGCCAAAAGTTCACTAAAGCATATATTTTTTTCTTAAAAAATCATTTCATTCTCTTTTATTTATATCAACCATTCAAAGAAGATTCGGAGAGTTTGGAACATGGGGTTGTGTTCTTTGGTACTGATTTGCATTTGAGGTTCTAACTAAATAAATTTTTTTTATTTGTGCAACTTTGTTGTCTTATACCAAAAAATAAAAACTATTTGTATTTTATAGTTGATTGATTAGATAAATAATAATGATAGCATCCTAATTTTGATGAATAAAATAAAAAATATAAATATGCATGTAATAATTTTTTATTTGTATTTATTATTAAAATGAAACTAAATAGCAAATCAAAGAGTGAGTACTTACAGAATACTAAAATATATAAACTAAGACTAATTTTTTTTATCTTCATTCCTTCTAAAACTTATGAATGATAAAATAATTTATTTTTAGTTAAAAATTCATTAAAGCATACATTTTTTTTAAAATTATTTCATTTTTTATCTGTATAAATTATAAATTATATGATTGCAAAAAATGTATACTCGTTTCTTTCTCTCTCAACAACGGAAACCGCTGCTGCCTCCAGCGGTTTATACACGTGTCCCAATTCACATAAACTGCTATTGGCAGTAGCGGTTTATGACCAACCCCAAACAAATAGAAACTGTGACAGACTCTAACGGTTTCTGTGCTGCTACATTTGAATGTAATCCACGACTGACAGCAACGGATTCAGTGTTTATGTAAACTGCTACTGGCAGTAGCGGTTTCTATAAATATATGAAACAATGTATTTGCGTCTTCATTTTAAAAACAATGCATATGAGTAATTTTAAAGGTGTAACAATTTATTTATGTAAATTGTTCAAACAATTAAATATTAATATTTAATTAAAAATAATTATTTTATTATTAGTCGAATCGAATAAAATCGGTGTAAAATTTTAGAATATGGATAAAAGTAAAATTAGGAGATAAAATTTGAGTTTTAAAATAAATTTAAACTCGTGGATTGCCGGCCCTTTGTATCACAGGGTACACAGGCTGCGGGCGGCGCTAATGACGGTCATGTCGCCGACCAGGCTCTGGTCCTCCCG
>NC_029776.3:90074484-90097123 GCF_000817695.3 Arachis duranensis
TGCTAAGTAAAAATTAAACACTATATTTAATAAGTAGAAAAATTAAGAGATATTTAATCATGGATGAAAAAGAATCAATTTAGTCAATTTTAGTCAAGATAACTAAGGAATGGGTAAAGTTAGGTAGAGTCAAAATTGATCAAACTCAATCCATCATAGACAGCTAAACAAATCTAATCCAACCATGACATATTACTTGTTTTGATTAGCCTTTTTAAGACTTTGTTTGATAAAAATTTTTAAAAAAGTATTTGTACTTTTTAAAAATTTAGACTCCTCATTTTATGTTTGATAAATTAAAAAGATTATGTGTTTGTAGTCTTATATTTATAGTTTTTAAAAGATTGAGATACTTTTAAAAACACTTAAAATAAAATTTTTAAGGCTTCTTGTCTGAAAGTGACTTAGCAATCCTATGCCGAATGGAAACAATAGCAAAAAGCAATTAAATATGAAAATTAATAATGAAATATATAGCGAACAAGGAAATGCAACATAAAGATGGTCATTATAATATTTTTAAATTTTAAAAATTATTTTATCAAATATAATTGTTGTTGCTTGTATTTATTAAAAATTATTTTTAATTTAATTTACCAAATATAAATACTACCACTTTTAAAAAATTATCTTTTAAATTTTAACTTTTATAAACTATTTTTAAAAAATAAAAACTTTACCAAACTAAATTTGTTTTATCTCATTTCAATTGTGACAAAATTGGATAGATAAAAGTGGTCTCTCTTAATGCATTACTGCAACATAGTTTAAAATCACGTGACAACTACAAGCAGGTTATTTTCGTTAGAAGATCTACTTAACCATGTCCGGTTATATATATAAAGAAGAATACCAAAATAAACTATAGGATTTTTATTTATGTTTATTTATTCTATTGGTTACTATAATTTTACCAAATTTTTAATTAAATTTTTATATATATTTTTTTTAATTGAGTTTTTTTACATTTTTTTAATTTAGTTCCTATTAACGTTAAACGTTAAAAAAAATTAATAAATTATAAAATTACTTGTATATCCTTAAGAACCCAAGAAAAAAGAAAAAAATTATAAAAACCTAATTGAAAATTTAATAAACCTATAAATATCCAATAAAAAATATTCATATAATTTTTTTTGCTTATTTATATACAAATTATATAAAAAATATGTTTTATCTATTTTTTATATCCAATAAAAAATATTCATATAATTTTTTGCTTATTTATATACAAATTATACATAGTTAGCCATATTAAGAATTTATAGGATCACTTTTCAAATTCCAATACAGTTCAATAACTACAACATTTAATCAATGAATTTATTTTCACCCAAAATAGCTCAAATTTTTGTTAAATAAATAGATATAACATACTCAACCAATTAAAAAAGAAGAAATTATCATTATATATTTGAATAATAAATAGAATCTACTATAATACAACAAATTTAAACAACAATGATTTAAAAAGGCAAACATGATTTACTTATACAATTCAAACAATTTTAAAACAGAACACTTATACTGATTATTTAGGTAGAATATTTGAAATTGATACTTCATTGACCAAAAGATCCTTATCAAAAGCATTTGATGTTGGCTCTTCTTTGATCTTTCTTTCAACTAAAAATATAGGATGATTAGGAATAGAAAGTATCATTGTCTCCCTTGCTAGCATAACAATCACTGTGTGCATCTTCTTGTACACACAATAAACCAGTATGTAATCTTAGATTTTCAAAACCAAGTAAGTTCTCAATCCATATTTATAATCTAATTATACTATAAATTCTATAAGAACATAAAATTCTCCTTCTTTTTCTCTTAAATTCATCTGAACTCTGAAGCATTCATCTTTTATATTCATATTCAAATAATACAATCTGACTATTCAGAGATAAAGGAAGTATAGTCCATTAACTCATCGGGGACATCCTCATGCTTAGAATGCTTCTCCTTTCCACCCACCAAACTCCCCGGATTTCCAACCGCGGTAGTCCGTGGTGGCACGTCAATTAAAACAACGCTCCCGGCACCGATCTTAGCACCTTCCCCAATCTTCACGTTGCCGAGAATTGTAGCACCGGCACCAATCAGCACACCATCACTAATCTTGGGGTGCCTGTCCCCACCAATCTTAGTGGTACTATCGAGGGTCACATGGTGCAGAATGGAGACATTGTTGCCAATCACTGCAGTCTCTCCAACCACTAAATTTAAACATAAGCAGAAAACTAAAATATAAATATATATACCAAATTTGAACAATTGGTTATAAAAATGAAAAACTCGGAAAGTAAAGCAGAAATGAAGAACAAATTCACAATTTGAGAAACAAACAGAAGTTGCAAACAATTAAGTAAAATTAAAACTGAACTACAAATTCACACAACTTAAAAATTCACAGCTTGAGAGACAGAATCTGAAAACAACTAGAAAAAACTAAAATTGAAGCACAAATTCACACAATTTGAGAACATAATAATAATAGTAATCAATTTTAATGTCACCTATTTTGGCAGATCGAGTATAGGCAGATCGAGAAGAGGCACAGTGTGGCGAAGTGAGGCGAGGTGTGGCGAGGCACGACGGGGGACGCAAGGGCTGCAACAGGTAAATAGTGCAAAACAGAGCAGCGCAGAGAGAAGGAGGCGACGGATGGACAACCACCAAGCATCCGCCACGGATGACGACGGATATGGATGAAGACGACGGAGGAGAAACGAGAGCACATGATCTTCAGAGAGCAGTTGGCTAGGTTTTTTTTTTTTTCTAATTATGAGAATATTTATTTTTTAAATAGAATATTCTATTATCTTAAACGTTATTCTCATGACAGGGACTTAATTAAAAAAAAATTAATGTACAAGAATCCAATTAAAAAAAATATAAAGATCTAATTGAAAATTTAGTAAAACTATAGGGACTTGCAAAATAACTAAACCAATAATAAATACTTACATTTAATATTATCAAATTGGTTTTTCAATTGAGATGATTTATTAACTATAGATGTCATTATAAGTCCTGTATTTCTTAAGAGTAAGGTCTTTATGCTGATTATAAGGGTTAACTTAGTAAATTGCTTTGAAAAAGGTGTTTATATCTTTTAAAAGTACATACATTTTATTTTATATTTAATAATTAAAAAAATTATATATGTGTTTATAATTTTTAATAAATTTAAGTACTTTTAGAAGTATTTAAAGAAGTAACATCTAAAGACGTGTTTTTAAAATTAAATTATATTTATTGAAATAAAAAAATATAATATAATTTTATATATTAATAAATATTAAAATTTATTTTTATATTTATGTTTATATAATCTTTATAAAGTTTAAAAATTTAGTTTACTAAACAAAATTATTATTGTTTGTACTTAGCGAAAATCATTTTTATTGAAAAAACATAAATGCTTAATATGAGAGTAAGAGACTAATCTCTATTTTACAAGTATAGGCACCCTTAGAAAATACAAAGGGATACTACAATATAGAAAAAGTAAGATTACTTATTGAAAGGGAGTTAATATTTAATTTTACTCTTAAAATTTGATATTACACTTAAATTGACTCCTAAAATTATAATGAACTTAATTCAGTTTTCAAAATTTACAATATTAATTCACCTTAGTCTGTGAATTGATTTTTATAAATAGCATGTTAATTTTGCACATTAATTTACTAAAATTTTTAAATTTTATGTGATTAACATCTACTAGATATCTTAAGCCTTCTTCCTCTTCCCTTCCCTCTTTCCCCTAACTTTAAAAAAAAAATAGCAATAAGAACTAAGAAGTCTAACCCAAATAAAATATAATAATTTTTAAAAAAATTTAAACTCCTAAAGAGTAAACACTACCTTCTCTTTTTTTATGTTCTTGTTCCTTTTGATGTTCGGTGTTCTTTTGAAGCCATAGTCACGCCCTCACTTTATTGACAAGTATCATAAGTCTTCAATTATATCATTATATTAATTAAAACAAAGGTACTCATTATTTATTCTATCTTTTATTTCTTTTATATAATTGTATAAAATTATTAATTAATAAATTATATTTTTTTATTATAAAATAATATAATCTTATTTTTTTGTGTTCACATAGATAAATGATTTATCTATCTTTAGGATTTATTCTCTCTTTTTTTATTTTTTTTAATAAAATTGATAGTGATTTAATGAAAAATATTGTTATTGATGTTTAATTAATAAAAAATATTTAGATTTTTTTTTATTCATATGAGTATATAATTATTTGAATCTTTTTTTTTTAGATAAAAAGAAATTAGAACATTTTATGATGAGAAAGCAAAGTAAAATTGATACAATTTTAAGAAAAAATTACTGATAATGTTGGAGTTCAAACAAGTCAACCCTCTAATCTTATTTCACAAGAAGTTCAAGAAGTGAGCTCTCTAATCTTACTCAAAATACACATCAACATGAAGTCAAAGTTTTAAGATTAGAAGGAGATACTGATATCTCTTTACTAGAAAGGGATCCAGAAAAGCGATGTCCAATTTGACAGTATAATGTCAATGAATGTGATAAGATTCGTAGAACATACATAATAGCTAGCCATACCAACCAACAAATATTAGCTATCTAGCTTTTGGTAATAATAATCACTGTCGATATTTTCAATCTTCTTGGTTTAAAAAATTTTCAAGTTAGTTAGAATATTCACCAGAAAAATATATTGCTTATTGTTTGCCTTGCTACTTGTTTGGTAAACATTATGGTACTCGCAATGATGAAAAAATACATTTTTAAACTTAGGATTTGGTAATTATTGAAAGAAAGTAAACAATAAAATGAATTGTGCATTTATATGTCAAGAGGGTTCTATTCCTAATTCTCCCCATAATTTGTGTGAAATCTTGTGATGATTTAACGGCTCAATCTAAGCATATAGACAAAGTTCTTGATATGTCAAACTCTCGAGTTAACTCATAAACTCGTACGAGTTTACGAGTTTATATATGGAATCAAGTTGACTCGGGCATAGACTCTATCTTGAGTAAACTCGGCTAGACTCGACTAGAGTCGGTCAAACTCGGACAAACTCGTGAGTCTAGGACCGAGTCAGCGAGTTTGTATTTTTCTTCATTTTTGCTAAAAAAAAGCGTCATTTTGAAAAAAAAATACTTTTTTTTATTAGGGTTACGATAATACTCCAAAAGAATGAAAAAAACTCACTCACAACTTACTCATTTGCGTCGTTTCTCTCAAGTCTCACTTTTTTCATGTTCTGCCGCAGTCGCTGTTCCCCGTCGAGCTACCGTTGTTTCCCTGTGTTTGCTACCCCTGCTCTGATTTACGCCATTGTCTTTGTGAATTTTACTTGTGTTGCCCTTTGCTTCGTATTTCTTCACATCTCCACTATCCGCAACTCTATCATGCTATCACCGTCGTGAAATTTATTACTATTTGTCACCGTCGTTTCGTGCTGCTGTTGCACCCTCAACACCGCTGCCTGCTGCACCCTTGTCTTCGATCTGCTGTTGTTGGGACTTTGCCCCTTTTTTTCTTCTATATCCTCTATTTTTTGTATGTCATTTGTCCTTTCTTTGAGCCTTTGCTTCTTGATTTAGTTTTTTTTTTTAAAATTTTATTGATTCTAATTTTAGCCTATTGCTTATCATTTATGTTAGATAGCCGGATGATTCATCCATTTATGACTGATTAGTAATTAATTATTTTGATTAGAGTTAATTTAATTATTTGATATTGTTCAATGTTCAATTAAAGATTTAGTATTACAAATTTAGAAATTTTAATTTTGTGTGTTCTATGTTGTATTTGTATAAGAGGATTTAGTATTACAGATTTAGTATTACATATTTTAATTTTAATTATAGAGGATTTGAATGTGCATTTTAAAGGGTGAACTCGTACGAGTCTACGAGTTAACTCGCGAGTTGAGTCTAGGTCAGCTCCATGAGTTTACTTAGACTCGCGAGTTTGACAACCTTGGCATAGTGATGAAACTATTGCAAATAACTGCTTAAGGTTGAAGACATTTATTGATGCTATTCGAAGGCTTGCATTTCAAGCATGTGCATTTAGAGGCAATGATAAAAGCCCTGGATCTTTAAATAGGAAAAATTTTATTGAGTTAATTAAACATTTAGCTTCCTATAATCAGAATGTTAATAATGTTGTCCTTGAAAATGCTCTTGAAAATGCTTAATATATCTCCCAGTGTTCAAAAAGATATATTGCATATCTTTGCTAGAAAAGTGTGTGCAACAATTTGAGAAGAAATCGGTGATTCTAAATTTTGTATAATTATTGATGAAGTAAAAGATAAGTCAAAGCGAGAATAAATGTCTGTGGTTTTGATATTTGTAGACAAGCATGGTTGTGTTCAAGAAAGATTTTTTGATCTTATAAATGTTTCTGATACGTGTTCTTTGACATTGAAAACAGAAATTTCATCAGTTCTTTCTTGTCATAATCTTGATGTTCAAAATCTTAGGAGATAAGGGTATGATGTAGCTAGTAATATGCGTGGTGAATGGAATAGATTGCAAGCTCTATTTTTGAAAGATTGCCTTTTTGCTTATTACATTCATTGTCTTGCTCATTGATTACAATTAGCACTTGTTTCTGCCGTCAAAGAAGTTTGCTATGTTCATAAATTCTTTTCAAAACTTACACTAATTGTGAATGTTGTGACTATTTCTCCTAAATATCATGATCAGTTAAGGGTTACTCAAGCAAATAATATTACAAACTTAATTGCCAAAGATAAAATTGTGACAGGTAGTGGACTTAATCAAATTGGTACTTTGCAAAGATCTGGAGATACTAGATGGGGGTCTCATTTGAATTATGTACGTATCTTGCTATGCATGTTTGATGCTACTTATGAAGTTCTTGAAAAAAGTACTGAAGAAAGTAATTTCTCCACCCATGGTGCTGCTAGTGCTGCTAGTGCTGCTTATGAAGCTATCACATCCCTTGAATTTGTCTTTATTTTGCATTTGATGAGAAATCTTTTGGAAGTTAGTTATGATCTTTGTCAAGCTTTGCGACAAAAAAATCAAGACATATTGAATGCTTTAACTCTGGTTTTTACTACCAAGACTTTAATTAAATGAATGAGAGAATCAAGTTGGGAGGCTTTCATAAAAGAAGTTATATTATTTTGTGAGAAACATGAAGTTGAAGTTCCTGATATGAATGCATTGCATATTCCTAGAAGAGGCCGAACTCGTAAAATTGTTGACCAAATTTCAGTGGAGCATCATTATCGTGTTAATTTATTTCTGGTTGTAATTGATACATAATTGCAAGAACTTAATGGAAGATTCAATGATAATATGGTGGAATTGCTTACATTAAGTTCAACTTTAGATCCCAAAGATAATTATAAGTTTTTCAGTGTCAACAAAATATGTGAATTAGTAGCACGGTTTTATTCAGGTGACTTCAGTGACCAAGAGAAATTTTACATTAGAATGCAAGCTCCACATTATAAACTTGATGTTCTTAATCATGTTGAGTTAATAACTTGTGCATAATTTTGGAGTTATGTCAAGGATTAACGAAGACAAGAAAGTCTTTAACATATACTTTGATTGATCGTTTGATTTGCTTGGTATTAACTCTTTCTATTTCAACTGCTACACTTGAGAGATCTTTTTCAGCTATGAATATTGTGAAGAATAGACTCAGAAACAAAATGGAAGATGATTTTCTTGCTAATTGTCTTTTGATTTACATTGAGAAGAAGATTGCCGAAAGATTTGACACAGATTCTATTATCGATGAATTTTATGATATGAAGAATCGACGTGTACCATTTCGTTAGTAAAAAGTACACATTTTTTTGTATCTTAAATATATATTTTCTATTGGTATATTTTTGTAATGCATCTTACATTATAATTTATTTTCATATTCTTTTAATATTATATATGTTATTGGCTCCTATGATAACATTTCTGGATCTATCCCTGCCAACATCCTCGTAAAAACAATAATAACATGATTAATTTGAAAATTTTGCGGGTTTGGGAGCAATAATCATGCTTGTGAAACTCTAATAAATCTTGATCACATGAAACTTAAGTGAGGAATCCAAATTACAACAAGTTAATGTACTAAATCAACACGTTCTTAACGGAAATTAGTTCAAGGGTTAATGTGAGTTACGATTATAAATCTCAGAATTCAATTTGAGTCCATTAAAATTTTAAGGGTCAAATTAAATTTGACTTCAAATTTCAAGAAGTCAAATTGAGTATTAGCTCTATTAAAGTTTAAAACTACTTTAAGCACATACTAGACGAGCTCATTTGCAAATTGTCCGAGATTCACTTGACAAAGAGGCTGGCTTTGTCAAGATAATAGTACAACCATATTTAAGGGTGGCAATTTCTTCCAACTGAGTGAATATCTGTGGGAAGTTACTCGTGGCGGCTGGTGGGTACAAATTAAAGCTGACGAGCTCCCAAGAAGGGTTTCAAGTGGGTGAAAAATTCCAAAAAATTGTTAAATTTATCGAAAAAAGAAAATAGAAAAAAACATCTACATTCCTACTTTGCCAATAGCCCATAATCTTATAGGAAACAAGCAATAACTCTTGCCAACGATATTATGCTAGTGTTTCACTCGTTTTTTGGTCGACTTCGATAGGTAATGTCGCAATGAGCTTGCATCAAGATCTCAAGTATCGGGGAGCAAATACAACTCCTCTGAAAAAAGTGAACTCGACCCAAGAATTACTTAGTTATGGTGTCAAAGCAATTTTATGTCAAAATTCCCAGTGGCAGAATTATGAAAAAAAAAACAAAACAAATGAATAAGTAATTAAATAAAGAAGACAATGAAAATATAAAATATTGATCAAAGCAAAATAATAACAAAATTCAAAGAAAATAAGCGAAAATGAATCAAATAAACAAAAGAAAATAAGTTAAAAATTAACTTTTAACATTAACATGCACTTGCACTCCATATTCTTCTGTTGTGTCACGAAGATTGAGAATTTTATGAGTTTATGTGATGATCTAGTAATTTTTATTGAAGTCCCCCAACTCTTTTGAATTTCTCCTATTTATAGACCATGGAGATAGACTTGTCAACGAGCATGTTGTCCACTATCTTACCTCCTCCTTTATCACAGTAATGACCTTGCCTTGACCATGAAGAATCCTGTTCTCTAGGTTTTGACACCCACGTCTTCCTTGGTCTTCAAGTCCCACGTTTCTTTAGCTTGCTCCTCAAATTTTGCACCCATGTTCTCCACTCAATCTTGATGGTCGAGTAGTAGCAAGCCTTGATGCTTAGGAAAAGACAATAACTACCTTTCGACTTTAATGCTCTTTGTACCATCTTTCTTCGATTTCAATTTACCCGTCTATGCTTCTGTAGTCGAAACCTTTGGTAATCGAAACGGCCTCTTGTCGAACAAAATCCTTTTTTTATACCAATAGCTAGATTGGATGATCATCTTATAATAACAATATGCATGATAATATGATATAATATTGTTATTGCATAGTAATAAATAATAACATAAAAATCATTCATCATGTATATTGACATAATAATGATGTAATATTGTTACTGTGTTATGTTAAAAAATAATATTTTTGACAAGATGATTTTAATTTCGATGAAATACGCCATTGTGTCAAAGCATCCTCAATATATTTAGTGAAAATAAATTATTCGATAAGTCACTGTTTAACAAATAATAAAAAAGGTAAAGTTATTTGGACTTATATCGATCAAGTTCTAAGTGCAAGAAAAGGTATTATTCTGTCGATCAAGTTTCAAATACGAAAAAATACTTTAGAATGTGAGAGAGAGGAGAGAGAGCGAGAGCGTGCGGGGGGAAAACACATGGAGGGGTAGAACATTAGGTCAGGCTAAATATCCTCGAGTTTGGAACCGAGAAGAGTACCGACGATTAGAGCACGAGTCATTTTCAATATTTGTGGATAATCTTCCAAAAGACATATCCAAGAGGGAGCTCTTCCACCTCTTTGGTTGGACTGGACACATAAACGACATATATTTATCAAGAAAACTAAAAAATGGTGGTGTGTACATCTTTGCGTTCATACGATATACCACGAAAGGGGGAGCCTTGAAGGCCATAACGGATATGAATCGTATGCGGTTGAGAGATAAGGTTGTGTTCGTGGGGGAAGCTAAATATCGAAGATTATCTGCTGTTAAAGAAATGAACAACGTGCAGCCACGAGGCCAACAGCCACCAGAAGAAAAAAAGAATCAGAGAAGATTAGAGGGCCCTACTAAAGTTTTAACTAAGGAGAAGACGTTACAAGATCCACACAAGAATGGATGGACGAAGAAGGTGGAAGTGGTGGTGGCGAAAGAAAACTTGGTCTGGTTGCAGAGAAGTCTAGTAGGTGGAACGATGAAAGCTATTGACTATAGGTCTTTGAAGGAATCGGTTGAGAGAAGTTTTCCCCAAGTTACTCAGGTGTGAGAAATGGGAGCATATAAAGCTCTGCTGACCTTTAACAGTGTGCTGAATGTGGAAGAGGCTTACACATTCAAAATGAATGGTCTGCTACAGTTGTTTCATAGGGTATGGAGATGGGACGAGTTGGAGAAGAGTGAAACTAGGAGGGTTTGGTTGGAATGTTTTGGAGTTCCCCTGTATGCGTGGTCCGTGGATACCTTCAGGATAATAGGTAACCAATGGGGTGAGGTGGTTGGGTGCGATGAAGCAACAGAATCGTGCTAGTCTTTTAGTGTTGGCTGTATACAAATTGACACTTGTATGTTGGACGTGATCAACGAACGGGTCCATCTCACAATTGACGCAAGTGGCTTTGATGTGTTGGTAACAGAAGGGGAACGTGAAAATTTTGAGGTGAATTGTCAGACAAGATCAGTGATTGATGGAGCGGTCAGTTGTGAACTACAAAAGAACATATGTGATGCAGCAATTATAGGGACGGAAAGTTCAAAAAGTTCAACGGTCTGTACAGACCAGGCAGCAGAAGTGATAATGAAGGGACTGCGAGAGAAGGTTGAAGACAAGGACAAATTGGTAATTTCAGAAACAATTTTAAACAAATGGAGTTATGATCATTTAAGTCCAAATCAAATGAATATAGTAACAGTTCATTCTCATAATCATCGCATTGATGGTTTGGCTGATTTAGTGAGATATGAGGGGGATACTGTAGATTCTGAATCAATCGTTTCTTGGAATTATTGGTGCAAACCTAATGGGCTGGCCAAGGAGATCACAAGGCCTGCTACTCTAAATCCTAGCCTTGGGCCCATGGAAGCAAACAACGGTAGCTACTCTTCATTGGGCCACGAAGATCGAAGATCGAAAGATGCCCATCACGATGGAGACATGGGGATGCTTAATGGGCTGGGTTGGAGGAATACGGGTTAGCCAAGGGGAACTCAGCAGGGTAGAGTCGCGGGAGCCCCAGGCAGTGAACACGGTCTGGAAGGCTCGGGACGTGACGTGCTCCACGATGTGGGAGGCTCGGGACCCAGGCAGCGAGCACAGTCTAGAGCAAAAGGCAGCAAGGATTTAGCGGGGCGGGAACGGCCGAATCAGCGGCGCGGAACCCAGAAAGAAGGCCGCGGTAGAGTGATACCGACGACGCCGGCGAACCCCCTACGTGAGGGCTGTGACTTTGATGTTGATTCTGGAACGGCCAACGATGATAGGCTGTGGAAGGTTGAAAGCAGCGGAGCTCAGGTTATGGCTGATATGGCACAAGGGGCCAAGGATGTAGAGGTTGGGCTGAATACGGAACATTCTGACTATGATGATTCGGAGGACAGTGGTGGAGTGTAGTAGAAGGACGTTACAGTGCCGGAAATGGAGGCGGCTTGAGAACGACTTATACCATAATCTCAGGAAGGAAATGGTTTCAGGGATGATGAGGATAGTGTGGAGGACAGAATGCTTGTAAATGATAACGAAGCCAGTGATAATGAGAATTCAAGACTAAATGTGCAGCTGCTAGAAAACAAAATGGCTTGGGAATTGGCAAAGGAGTCATGAGCGAAACTATATGACGAAGAAGAGGATATTATGGCAGCTTTTCAACAACAGAATAAAGAAATTGCTCAGAAAAAAAGACTGGCAAAATAGAAAGCGAAAGTTAGACGCAGCAGACCCAAAACACAAAAAAAGGTGTGCAATATTTCTTTAAAATGATTATTAGTGCTTGGAATGTTAGGGGGTTGAGGGGTGACAGTAACTTGAGGATGGTAAAGGATCTTAAGAGAAAATATAGTTTAAATATGTTAGGATTGGTGGAGACTAAAAGACAGTCAATGACTAGATTTGATGTATCAACAATATGAGGGAATGATTGTGGTGGTTGGGAGTACGTTGTGTCTACTGGTGCGTCTGGCGGGTTGTTGTTAATGTGGGATGACGGGTTTTTGCTGAAGAATTAATTTAATTGTGCTTTTATATTGGTTTATGGTGCTCACCTTCGTGATGAGAAGCTTGTTGTGTGGGAGGAGCTGAGTTACATAGCTGGCCTATGTCAGGTACCTTGTTGCTTCATAGGGGACTTTAATGAGATTGTTCATGGTGACGAAAGGAATTGCACTGATAGATTGTCCTTGTTAGCGGAGGATTTCAAGAACTGGGTACAAGACATGGGCTTGGTGGATTTGCCAATTTCTGACCGTAAGTTTATGTGGTTCAGAGGACGGTCCTGTAGCCGCATTGACAGGGCCATGGTGAGTTTGGAATGGTTGGAGGAGTTCCCAGAAACTCGATTACGAGGTGGTCGAAGGGGTCTATTTGATCATTGTCCTATTATAGTGGAAGATAAGAGATTGAGAGGTGGTTCGAGACCGTTCAGAAGCCTTGACTTGTGGTTTACGCATGAAGGATTCCTGAGGATGGTAAAGGAAGAATGGAGAGGGTTAGGTGACATGCAATTCACGGACAAGCTGAAGGCATTGTTAGTTCCATTGGGAAGATGGCATAAAGACAATTTTGGAGACATGGACAACAAAATTTTGAAGTTGGAGGAAGAGATTAAGAAGATTGATGACAGAGTGGGTGATGGGACTTATGATGAAATGGTAGAGGCAAGAAGGAGAGCGCTTGTGACATGGTGTGAGAAAGGGTATGTAAGGAAAGAATTACATTGGAATCAGATGTCGCGCTCAAGACATGCAAGGGACATGGATAAAAACACGAGGTATTTCCACAACATAGCTTCGGCGAGAAGGAGGAACAACAGGGTTGATGCACTAGTCATTAATGGAAGGTTGATAAGGAATCAAGCTAGAATTAAGATTGCGATTAGGGACTTTTATAAGAACTTGTATCATTAGAAAAAGTCGCCATTCGTGAGGTTTAGAGATGGTCTGGTGGAGAGAATCAGTAAGGATGATGCTATGGCTCTGGAGATACAGCCAACTCCTGAGGAGGTTAGAGAAGCAGTGTGGGATTGTGATTCATCTAAAGCGCCTGGTAGCGACAGCTACAACATGAACTTCATAAAGAAGTGTTGGAAAGAAATTGGTCCTGAATTCACGGGAGCAATATTAGGATTTTTCCAGTCTTCCAGATTACCGACGGATGCTAATCTCACATGGGTTGCGCTGGCACCTAAGTTTACTGGAGCAAAGGAAATCAAAGATCTCAGGCCTATTAGTATGCTCGGGTGTGTGTACCAAGTCATATCAAAGATGATGGTTAGGAGATTGTGAGCAATAATGCCACGACTTGTAGGTGAGACACAGAGTGCATTTGTCAAAGGGCGGAAAATACATGATGGGGCACTCATTACATGCGAAACTGTTCAATGGCTAAAACAGAGAAAGAAGAAAACGGCGATAATAAAGTTAGACTTCTAGAAGGCATATGATAGAGTCAAGTGGAGCTTCGTGGATCTTGTTCTATAGAAAATGGGGTTTGGAAGAAGGTAGAGGGGTGGGTTATGAAGTGCGTAAGTACTGCCTCTATGTCAGTATTGATAAACGGTTCGCCCTCTCGGCCGTTTAAGATGGAAAGGGGCCTACGACAAGGTGATCCACTGTCTCCTTTCTTGTTCGTCCTCGTTGTTGATGTCCTACATAGAATGCTTGAGGAGGTGGTTAGAAACAGGCGACTTCCTCCACTACTGGTCGGTAGAGATCATATTGAGCTGTCACATCTTTAGTTTGCAGATGACACCATTCTGTTCTGCCCCCAAGAGGAAGAGACTGTGAAGAACTATAGGAGAATACTCCGCTATTTTGAGTTGATGTCGGGGTTAAGCATCAACTTTGATAAATCAAGCTTGATTCCTATTAATTGTGAGGCTCAGTGGGTTTAACGTATGTGCTACGTGCTGGGGTGCCAGGAAGCTGCCCTTCCAGTAAAATATTTGGGGATCCAGCTAGGAGCTAATCCAAGGTCGGTGAAGACTTGGAAGCCAATTGTGGACAAAGTGGAGAAAAAACTTAGCCTATGGAAAGCCAAGGTTCTTAATAAAGCCGGTAAATTGGTACTCATAAAATTGGTACTGAATAGTCTCCTTGTATATTATTTAAGTCTGTACAGGATGCCTAAGGCTATTGTGGATAAGCTTTTTTTCCTTACAGAGAAGATTCTTATGGAGTAAGGAGAATGGTAGGACTGGTATGGCATTGGTAAGGTGGGAGGTGGTGCAGGCGCTCAAAAAATTTGGTGGGTTGGGTGTTGGGGATGTCATGCTACGGAACACAGCCCTTCTATTTAAGTGGTGGTGGCGCTTTTCAAAGGAGGATTGCCCGCTGTGGAAGAAGGTGGTTTGTACTTGTAATAACCTGAACCCAGATGTCTTGCTGTCCTCTCAGACTTTACCTAGCAAAGGGGCCCTTGGAAGGATATCTGTCAGATGCAGTTCACGAGTCAGCAAGTTAGACAGAAGATAATCACTGGGTTGGCTATGGAGGTTGGTGATGGAAGAGGGACTCGGTTCTGGGAGGATGTCTGGCTGCGTGGTGGTGCTCTAAAAGTCCATTTTCTGAGGCTTTTTTTCAGTCTCAAACCAAAGAGGATGTTTTATAGGCGATTGTAGGTTTTGGGATGGGGTTGAGTGGATATGGAACTTCCAATGGAGGCGAGAGCTATTCCAATGGGAGTTGGATCTAGTGAACCAATTGCATGAGGCATTAAGACTGGTCAAATTGGCTTATGGTAGTGAGGATCGAGTTGTATGGAAATTTGATAAACAAGGGGTCTTTTCTACTAAATCTTTTATGCAGGAGATACAGGAGGACAACCTTCCAGAGGATATAACAAGCTACAACTTTACAAGAACACTTTGGAAAGGTTTAGTCCCACCAAGAGTTGAACTGTTTGTCTGGTTTGTATTGACTGGTAGGGTCAATACGAAGGAGAGGCTGAGTCGGTTGGGAGTCATCCACCAGGAAGATATTCTATGTGTGTTTTGTAACAAGAGTATTATTGAATATGTTCACTACTTGTTCCTTGGCTGTGATTTTTCTTGGCAGGTTTGGTGTGCCTGGTTAGCATTTGTTGGAAGGTAATGGTCATGCCCGGGGACGCTGAAGGAACATTTTATAAGTTAGACTGAGATATCAGCTAGCAAGGAAGAGCACAAGAGGTGGTTGATGGGTTTTTGTGCGATTATCTGGAACGTCTGGCTATAAAGGTATAGAAGGATTTTTCAGAACAAAGGAAAAGGGGTTGTTGAGGTCATCCATATATCCTTCATGAACTATAAGGAGTGGTTAGGTGTAGATCTTTTTTGTTGTTGATGGCAATGCCGGAGATGACAATGGGATAAACAGTAGTCTTACTTGGAGTTGGATAGCTTAGTTTATGATCTACTTGGTTCATTCATTATTGCACGCTCCACTTCATGTGTTTGAGCTTCTTTTTTCCAAAAAAAAAGAATTTGTTACTATAATTATTGAATTTAAGCCAAATTTCAAAGTAAACGCTAAGAATAAGTTCTCGACAAGAACTAAGGCTGCATTTGTTTTCAGGGATAGAACACTAAGACAGGGACACGGAGATACAAAATCGCATTTGACAGATGAAACATGGATAGAAATATTATGTCCAGAGATACTAAATTAGTGTATTTTGTATCCATCCTGACTGAGGATTCATTGGAACTCTAAAAGTGCAGTGATGAAGGAAGAGATGGAGCACCACGGCGGTACCACGCGAATGACGATGCTGACTTGCTGAGACCCACGCTGCCGTTGCTGCTAAGGATGACGTCGTTGAAGAGTGAGAACGACGATGCTGAACGGTGATGGAACAACGTGGTTGCCACGACGACGTTGTGAGAAGGACTGAGAGAAAGAGTGAAGGTGGTGGTGGTAGTTCTATGGATAAAAAGGCGAGTGAAGTGAGCTTAGAGGGTAAAGAAATTAGGGTTATCCCAAATGAATTTTAAAATTATTTGTGCCATATGTAAAAAATTAATAATTATTATTAAACCCCACATGGGTCATATTTAAAATTATTAATTATGTATATCACAAATGCTCAATTTGATTGTGCTTATTAAAGATAGACTTTTTATTATCTGAATTGGGATCTTCTAAGGTGAGAAAGTTGATAAAGTAATAAAGTGAAAAATTAATCATTATTGATTTTATAACTTTTATAAAATATCTTCTCTATTATCTTAATTTAAGAGTAAATAATTTCTCATTTTACCACTTTACCAACTTTTTCGTCCTTTTTTCTTAACATTTCTATTGATATACTATTATTTGACTTGTCATACCACGTGTGAAAAATCAACCATTGTCATTCACAAATTATCAAATAAAAATCAATAAAAAAACATATTGTTATTGATATAAGAGTCGCTCCTTTTAGAAATTATTTTTAATATGGAGATGAAAGATAGTGTTTTGATTAAATATTGATATTTGAAGTGTATTATTTATAGTATTATGGATGTGCAAAAAATATATACAGCACGCATCTTGCGTGTTGGCGAGAATATTGACACGTATCTAACGCGCATCCTGCGTATTGCCAGAATGATGACACGTGGCTAACACGCACCTTGTGTGTTGACTCTCCACCTGAAAAATTCACCCATATGTAATTACACCAAATAATTCCATCTTCAACAAAAATACCAATATTGTTTTCATATAAAAAAAATTAGCCTCGCTCCTTGAATAATTTAAAATATGAAAAATATTATATTTTATTATACGTGATAAACAATTTTTATATTTGGCAAATAACTTATTCATTTAATCCAAATTTTTGTAAAAATATTTAAATAACTATTTAAAATGTGCATGCAAAACCAGGGACAGATGTATTCATAAAGCTGTTGGGGTAACTGTCCCTAGTAAAATTTTAAAAAAATAAGGAGTAATTCTTAATAAAATACCATAATTATCCCCACTATATAATTAATTTTGCCTCCAGCCCAAAGCTTAAAATCTCTAATGCTTCTTCTTCTCCCTTTCTCCCCAAATCCCTAACTGCTCTAGGGTTACTATCGCCAGCCCACCACTCTGCGTCTCTGTCAGTGTGGCAGTGTCACTGGCTCCCTGCCACTGGCGTCACTGCCTTGTTCAGCGTTTCTCTCGTGTGGCTCCGTCAGTTCGTCGGTTTCTCCTTGTATCGCCACGATTTTCCCGCGTGGTTTCGTCCTCTGTTGGTTTCTCCTTGCATCACTGCCATGCTGCATCTGGTGGTTCTCAAGTTCTACCTTCTTCTGCGTAACTGACTAACTGTGTTCCTCTTCTGCGTCACTGCTTGTGATTTATGTGGTTCTACCCCTGTGTTTCTTCCTTCGGCAGTTCGACATCTGGTTCTGCCTTCTCTTCAGCAAGCATCAATCTTTCCTGGTTCTTCTTTCTTATTCTACGATCCTCTTCTCTGTTCAGTGTTCAGTCTTCAGCAGTTCAAGTGCTCAACCTTCGTTCTGCTGCATGTTGCTGCTGGGCGCCGCATCGCTACTGGGTTGTCCTCTTGGAGTTCAGTAATTTAGTCTTAGACTCTTTCCTCTTAGTACATAATAGGGAACCCAAATCAAACTATCAAGACTGGTAAATACCAAATAATTCTCAAGTCTACCCTGTAACCAATTAATTATAGCATATGTACATTATAAATAAATAAGCTTTAGGGTGGGGATTCAGAATAAAGGAATGGTTTGTGTAACATGGCATTGGTTAGGAGGTATTGTGTTGGTTTTCTTGTTAAGTTGAAACAAGAAATTATGAGCAACTAACCAAATCCATTATGTTCATTGAGATTCAAGTTCTGTTGGAGTGTTATATTTTTATGTGACTGAATAATAATCAATAGTTAGCACATAGTTCATATGGAGAGTATATTCATGATTTACCGAAATCGATATCTGCTTGCTTAGTTGCTTATTTGCTCAGTTAGTTAGTTGCTTCATTTAGTTTATTGCTCATTTGCTTCATTGTTTGATAATTGATAATTTGATATAGTTGGTTTAGTAATTGTGAATTTGTGATTGAATTTGTTCTGATGATGTAATTGATAATTTAGTTTCATTAATTTGTTTGTAAATTATTTTTGTGTATTGAGTTATTTTGAATTATAAATTTGGGATATTATTAATTACTGACTTGCTGCTGTTGCCTGATGAAAATTTTATTAATTGATCAATTTTGTATTTATAATTTTATACTGAACTTTTTAATTTGTGTATAATTGTGAATTAATTTTATTAATTAATTAATTTAAGTTGATAATTTTATCCTATTAGTAATGGAGAAGTATTTCAAAAGAACTTTATCATTGGAGATTGGATCTCAAACTTAAATGAGATTGGTGCTCTTTCTCAAAAATTGGTTGAGACTCGAAAAAATATTATTTATCCATTAGTGTTTCTTCTTTTGAAGTTAGTTTTAGTTTTGGGGTTTAGGGTTTAGGGTTTAGGGTACAGTTGAAAGAACTTTTCCTGCTATAAACATCATAAAGAGTTAGCTTTGCAACCATAAGGGAGATGAATTTTTAAATGATTGTTTAGTGACATATATAGAAAGAGAGACATTTGATTGTATTGACAATAAAAAGATTATTCAATCTTTTTAAAATATGAAACCAGAAGAATAGAATTTTAAATTATTCATTATTTTACATTATTATTTTATTATTTTAATTTATTAGTTAAATAATTTGAAAAGTAATGATATTTTATAATACTATAGTATAATTAAGAAAAAAATTATTATTCTAAATATATTTTGTTCCCGTTAATAAAATTTTCTAAATTCACGTCACTCTGCAAAATATTAAAGTAAAATTCGATCTACAGATATTATTTTAGTTTTTTCTTAATTTAATTATTCACGATAAGAAAAATTAAAAATATTCTCTTATCATAAAATTACTTTAAATATAATATTGTTATTCTGTATATTTATACATTGCTTTTATTATTATAAATAAGTCTGTTATCGACTGCCTTATTACCAATGACCTATCTAGATGACCATATTATCGGTAAAAGAAGGTCGTCAGCAATTTGAGTTGATCTTTTTCATAAAAGTAGTCATAATAATGAATTAACTAAATTCATTTTTCACGATCCGCTAATGACGTCATTCAATTATATTTGTTTTTTATATTTTTAATTTAAAAATAAAGTTAACGATTGAATTAATCAAATTTAATTTTTAATTTCGTAAATAAATTACCAACAACCAATACTTAGATAACATATTTAATTTATTTTTTTTAATTCAAAATAAAATTAATGACTGCTAAGTCGTTAGTGATAATGAATTAGTTAAAATTTTAAATTTTGTGCTTAATTAGATAAAATTCGATTAATGAATAGTATATTATGCATTCCATGATAAAATTTTCAACAATGCTAGGGAACCAAGATCATATCAACCAAAAACCAGCCAAATATGTCTGGATTGGGACCCGAAAGTCCAATACACTTCAGCACCATCCAAAATTGACCCAGGATAAACCAAAATTACCCTCGCCAAAAACCCTACCTTTGCTTTCACCGTTTTACCACATAAAAGTTTGAAAATCATCTACACCCGCGTCACGCCTCCGGAAATATCGCGCAGCACTCTTCCCTCTCTTCTCCGAACACTGTGACGCCGCTCCTAGCGTCTCTGCCCATCGCGCCTCCACACACGGTACCATCGCACAACCCTCTTCTCTCTCTTCTTCGGACACTGCGACGCTGCTCCTAGCCTCTCCGCCCATCACGCCTCCACACACGGAACCAGAGCGACGCCACTTTGCTGTTGCATGCGAGTTTTATCGGCGCCTCTGAAGCTTCCTTGTGCAGCTGCGCCGTCTGCTGGTGGACCTCCACTTCTCCAGCCTGGAATCCTCCATTCGTCTCACTAATTAGCAAGTATGGTTAGATATTTTCTCTAATTTTCTATGCATGTTTTGAAAAGAGATTTGGACATGGTTTTGTTGTAGTGGTTCCTATGAATTTTAATTGAAGAGATGTTTTTTCCAGGTTGTATTACTCAGGTAATATAATCTTGGTGCATCACTGGTCCTTATCGAAAATAGCAGCTGCATGTTTTCCTATTTTCGGAGTTTTGCAAAAGGCTGATCACAGGTAAGTATGTTTTTTTATTCCTAATTGAATTTGGGTGGATTTTGATTATAGGAAACTTGAGCGAAAAAATTTGATTTTCTGATTAAGATTTGTACGAGGTTTTACACGAAATCTGTTGGAGTTTGTTAAGTTACCAAGAACATGAAATTAGAACTTTGATAAATTGTGATTTGTAATAAAAAAATTAGTTTCAGCAACTATGGTTATAAGATTAGTTATTCACCATTTTCTCATCATAGGTATGCACGTGTTGCAAGTCTATATATTGTTACCATCATAATGTGTTAACGATTATGATCAATTACTGCAAATCAATTTTGTACTTGAACTGCACATAGAGCTGATGGAGGTACTCTATAGTTGTTCTATCTAGTTTTATTTCTTGATGATTTCGAAGAGCAAAAAAGATATCCCCTAGTTTAATTTGTCTGAAACTCTTCAAAAACATCCCAATCAAAAGGTAAACTTCACCTATTTTTTATTGCTTTGTTTCTTTGCTGGTTCTGCATTGTTATGGCATGAAGTTGCTAGGGAGATGTTGCTATATACCTCTAAATGAAAAACCTTTGGAAGAAGTTATGTTATGACGTGTGTTTTTATAGACTAATAGGTTATTATTACATATTTGCTAATTGGTTCTACTTTAAAAAGGTTTTTAAAGGACTTTCACTGGGGTGTTAATGATGAAATAATACAAAGAATTCATTGAAACAAATAGACAAAAGTAGTAAAAAAATTGGAGGTTGATTTCCTCATCCAATTATTCTATTTTGCTTTTCCAAATTGGTCTGCTTATTAATGCTGTCAGTTTTGGCAATCAATAAGTATTCCTTGAAGTAATTAGCAGCGAATCCTAATGTACAAATATAGTTGCCAATCACGGTCGTGCTCTTGGTTAAGCAGTGTTTTATCTATTTGAATTCACAGGGGGTAAGAGACGTACTTCACTGGTAATTATGATATTTTTTCTAATTGAACTTGGGTATGAACTGAATTTATCACCTTCCAGCAAGAAAATTCAATTTTTTGGTTAAGATTTGTTGGTGGTTTTACAACACCTATTGGAGTTTGTTAGTTACGTAGAACAACAAAATTTGAAATGGTTTATTCCTATTTTGTAATCTATGCTTAGCTTTAGGAACTATGGTAGTAGTCGATGTGGTTTACCTTTGCTATTTTGTTGGATGTTGTTGAATTGCTATAACTAGCGAATGGATGATTCTGTAATTAGAAAGCGAAAGATGTTGTTATTAGGAATTGGATTTTTCTATATTGACTTTGATTGGTGATCGATTATTATTGTTTTCTTAATTGTGTTCTCAATTTTGGATGGTGAAATTATAGTAAATGTTGGCTGATTTGTGTCAAACTAAGTTTTGGTACTTACTCCTGATTCAAGCGTCAATTTATCAGGAACTCTGAACTTGTTTCTACAACCCGTGGTGTAGCTTAATGCTCGTTCATTCATGTTTTCTATATGCAGATTTTAGGGGCTGTTTTTTGTGAGACTGCAGTAGGATTGATTTGTAGAAAACCCAACCAACATGGGAGAAAAGGTAAATTGATGTATACCAATCACATTTTAACATTCCACATTATCTTATGTGTGACTTACAGCTAGTGAAATAATTAGCAGAAATTGTTAGAGTCTCGGTGCTCGCCCAGTGATGAGCGGATAATTTGTACGCTTTTTGGCATTGTTTTTAGTATGTTTTTAGTATGATCTAGTTAGTTTTTAGTATATTTTTATTAGTTTTTAGTTAAAATTCAATTTTCTGGACTTTACTATGAGTTTGTGTATTTTTCTGTGATTTCAGGTATTTTCTGGCTGAAATTGAGGGACCTGAGCAAAAATCTGATTCAGAGACCAAAAAGGACTGCAGATGCTGTTGGATTCTGACCTTCCTGCACTCGAAGTGGATTTTCTGGAGCTACAGATACCCAATTGGCGCGCTCTCAACGGCGTTGGAAAGTAGACATCCTGGACTTTCCAGCAATATATGATAGTCCATACTTTGCCCAAGATTTGATGGCCCAAACCGGCATTCAAAGTCACCCTCAAAATTCCCAGCGTTAAACGCCGGAACTGGCAC
>NC_029776.3:90097583-90110800 GCF_000817695.3 Arachis duranensis
AACCTTGTTTGTGGTATTCTGAGTAGGATTCAATGATTGAATGAGTGTGACGTGCTTCAAACTCCTGAGGGCGGGGCGTTAGTGACAGATGCAAAAGAATCACTGGATTCTATTCCTACCTGATTGAGAACCGACAGATGAATAGCCGTGCTGTGATAGGGTGCGTTGAACATTTTCACTGAGAGGATGGGAGGTAGCCACTGACAACGGTGAAACCCTTGCTTAAGCTTGCCATGGAAAGGAGTAGGAAGGATTGGATGAAGACAGTAGGAAAGCAGAGAGACGGAAGGGAAGGCATCTTCATACGCTTATCTGAAGTTCCTACCAATGAATTACATAAGTATCTCTATCTTTATCTTTATGTTTTATGCGTTTATCACCATACCCATTTGAGTTTGCCTGACTAAGATTTACAAGGTGACCATAGCTTGCTTCATACCAACAATCTCTGTGGGATCGACCCTTACTCGCGTAAGGTTTATTACTTGGACGACCCAGTACACTTGCTGGTTAGTTGTACGAAGTTGTGTTTATGCCATGGTATTGAACACCAAGTTTTTGGATTCATTACCGGGGATTATTTGATTTGTGAAAAGTATTGATCACAATTTCGTGCACCACCCAGCTACATACATGACATGATGAGCACGCTATCAAAAAACAACTTCGTTGAGAAGCTTGCGGAGATTGATGAGATTGGATTCAAATTCTTGAGACTTGTTCCAAATTGGTCGGTAAAGCAAGCCATCATAGTTCACCTAGCTGAGTCATATCAAGTTAAGCAGAGATCTTTTATACTCGACATTGGCAACATCCGCCTCAATGCTGAGTTAATCGGGAAGGTTTTTGGCCTTCTGTCTCGAGGTAACTTCTGCTATCTTAATTACCTAGTCTTGCGTAGGCATGCTGGTGTAAATATCTTTGGGTATGGATATATTAACATGCAATAACACATGAACATGTTGTAGGGGATCCATTTCCAACACTGGATGATAGTAATCTGTGCCACGTCGCCATCAAAAAATGGTTCCATAGATGGACAACAACCGAACTCCGGAATTTAGTTTACAATTATCCAATGGCCAAAGAATCAGATAGGATGGAGTTCAGGAGATATTTCCTACTGGTGGTGAGGAAGATATTCTTGTGCCCCACCACTCAACAGGTACTTTCTCCATGGCACATCTACCCCGTGTTAGATGTTTCTGATCCACGAAAATTCAATTGGCCGTTGGAAACTCTGAAGTGGTTCGACAAGACAGTCGAGAAGTATAAGCTGAAAGGGAACAAAGCGTGTGAAGGCTGCATGTTCGTCATGCTGATAGGACACAATGACCATTACTAAATTCAGTATGCCTTTTTTTATGATGAACATAACTTGTATAAAATTAATTTCCTATACATTAGTTTGGAGAGTTCAAGCTCTAGTACTATTATTTGTATGAGATATATTTATATGTTGCTGAATTACTTGAATCATTGTTCACTAATTTTAGATGGTTCAGTGTAATATTTCATATGAATGTTTCCTGTCACTAGTTTTGTGTCCCTTGCTATGCACCAATTGATTGCAAGCCTTATACAATCTTGAACTATATCTGATGCTAATTGTTCAACTTAAGAGTATATTCAATGTGGTTTTCCATCATGTATAACATAAATTGTGCCCATCCTCTGTGTAGATCCTCTATTTTCAACGGTTGCAATACGGTCTGCTCGACAACTGTCTTGAGCATGAGCCATGGCTCGATGCATGGACCTCGGAGAGGCTAGAAAAGAAGGTGCAATATATTCTATCCAAGGTACTCATTTCTCTCTCCTAATCAGTTAATTTATGCCATTATGTAAGTCGAAGCTGCTTATCAGATGACTCAAGATGTTTTTTATGTTTGCTTTTTTGTTGTCTATAAATATGTTTTTTGTTTGTCAGATGTGCTAGGTAGATGTCGTTGATCCCGTGTGTTTGAGATTTTGTTTTTTATTTTGTTGTTTCTAATTTCTAGTTTGGTGGTGCTTTGGAATTTGATTAAGATCATTGATTCTCTTCGTTTCTTAAATCAGGGGCACGTTTTGACTAGACATGGGGAGGTGAAGACATAAAGGGCCGGTCACCACAAGCTGCAAGGAGAAAACCGGGAAAAAAACCACCACAGAAGCGTCGGCGAAAGGATTCGGTGCCACCAAGGGTAAGCATGTTTTAAGGCTTTAGCGTGTTAACAAGTTTACTTCGCTACTGTTAATTTGGTTCATGCTATTACTTCAAACAGGGGAGCTCAGTTGGTAGAGAGAGTAAGCAGGTATCAAAGAAAATATGACCAAGTGGACGCACAACAGCTCCACCTCCAACAAGAAGAAGTTCACGGCGCGCCAAAGGATAAAAAATTAGCCCGAGAGTGAGTATACGTTTGTTGTCTTCTACGATTTAAATCATCGACTAGCTTTGCATAAGTTTATTAGGTTCATTTCAGTGTACTTGGCTGTTTCTTTACCCAACATATTTGCTATGTGTAAAACAGCCTAACAGGGGAGCTACACAAAAAAAGGGGGGGCTAAAAAGGACCGATCACGTAAGTCCAGCCCAAAACAATCTGAGGAAAAGGATCTCCCAATTAGCACAGATTATGATGAGGATAATGAGTCTCTTGCCTAGAGGATGTGCCGACCGTATAACCAGGGAGTTGACCAACAAAAACCAAGTGCCGATCCAACCGAAGGCAACCTCAATCAGGATAAGGGAACCCATGAAACACCTGTCTCTATAGTTCCCGATGTAGGAACACTCTCCGTTGCGTTAGTGCAACATGAAGAATGGGAGTTCGACGGGTAAGTCTCCTAAGCAAAACTATTTCATTTTGTGCTCTATTTTGCTTGTTAGTGAATTAGGGATTGTATCCGTATACAACTGCCTTTTCTCTAACATCGGTTGAGTTTCTTGCTATAATCCCAATTTTTTGTCGAACCGAGACCCCGAGAGTGAACGAATATGGTAATAATTTGAGCAACTGCAAAACACGAGGCCACTGCAGACCGTGATGCCGGCCATTCCGTCTTGCATAACTCCTAGCCCACCAAGCAAGAAGATATCACCTGGCATGACTCGGACGGAACAGAAGTCTACCCAAATGTACTCCTATAAAGGTGCATGACGTGACGGAAATTGACAGATTAAGAAATTAATATGAGTGATACGTTGCAAGTACAGTTCTTAACCAACAAAAATCCGCTTATCAATTTAGAAAGGTTGTCACAAAATCAAAATTAAAATACTAGGAGTATGAATCACAGGTCGTCTCCCAACGAGTTGCAGAAAGATGTGCTATCTTATTAATCAGAGGTTTTCCAAAATGGTTTTGAGTTGATAAACGGGAAATTGAATTAGAGAATTGATGTAATTTAAATAAAAATCTTGACCAGGAGTGGATTAATCGGAAGTTCTATCTTTGTTGGAGTTTTCCCAATATCAATTGATAATTGAAGGTTGTTCTACTTAGTTATCCTTTACTAGGTAAAGAAGAGTCAAGTAAGTTGGAAGTCTACTTCTATTCACAAGTTTTAATCCTCTCCCTTGGGAAGGATTAGTGTCAGTGACTAGAGAGTCATCCAACAATAAACCCAATTATAATTTTACTCTTGAGCATTCCAACTCAAGAGTCTCCTTTTAATCAATTCCCAATCAAGTTAGGGAACTACTCACTCATCATGGATGTAAAATTCACAAAATAAAAATAGGGAATAAAGGAAGACATGATAGACAATAATAAAAAAGATCAATTAAAAATAAAATGGTTCTTGTATTAATAAATTCTAAAAATAATCCAATTGTAACTCTGAATAAATTAAGGATATGAAAGAGTAAGCAACAAGTAAAGAGAACAAACTAGAGTGATGAAGTCTTGCGGAGGTAACAACTCTTCTCAATATCCCAAGCCAAAAACCAATAAAAATCAAATCCTAAGAACTATGAATGTGTAGAGAGAAAACCTAGGGGATGAGTAAAATCAGATCTAAAAACTAAGAATTCTCTGGAATGAATGTTATGTCTTGTCTCTGCATGTTCCCTGGCTCTAATCTGCGTTTCTGGGCCGAAAACTGGATTAAAATGCGGCCCAGAATCTATGCCAGTGACTTCTGTAATTCTGCAGATCGCGCACGTCACGCGACCGCGTCGTCCACGCGTTCGTGTCACTCAGCATTTTCCATGTCACACGTGTGCGTCGTCCACGCATTCGCGTCACTCATGCAGCTTTCAATCCATGCGTTCGCATCAGGTGCGCGTTCGCGTCGCTGTGAATTTCTCCATTTCGCGCGGTCGCGTCAGCCATGCGCCCGCGTCACTTCTCGCTGGTCATCTCCTCAATTTCTTGTGTTACTTTCATTTTTGCACGCTTCCTCTCCATTCTCTAAGCCATTCCTGCCCTATGAAGCCTGAAACACTTAACACACAGATCACGGCATCAAATGGTATAAAGGAGAATAAAAAATATACAATCAAAAGATCTTTAGGAAGTAAGTTTTCAATCATAGAATATTTTTAGGAAGGAATTGTAAATACATGCAAATCATATGAATAAGTGGGTGAAGACTTGATAAAATCACACAATTAAACACAATATAAATCATAAAATAATGGTTTATCAGTGCATCCACTGCTAAAAGGGCGAAAGCTGGACGAGGATGATGAGGAGCGAGTGCGACGATGGGCTGCCAATGGTTTGTTGGAGCAAAGTCAGGTTGTGGCGTACTATGAAGGAAGACATCATCTATCATTGGTCCGAGGGGACATCTGCTCACTGCTACCCCGGTGCTGGGTCACCAGCAACGTAAGTAGAACATACTAACACATTAATAGAATGAATATGTTCCTTAATATATATCGTGGCACAAACAGATGACCCTAACGCAATTTAAATTTTTTATGCAGATTGTTCAATGGATGTGTTCAACCTTTAATGACTCAGAATCGTTGCGATTTAAGGATGACTTTTACTGTATTCCTCCAGGAATTTTGGTATGCACGAATTTGTGGATTCTTATCGATCATGATTTGAAGTTTGAACCTAAATAGTGCTTTTTTAACAGGAAACTGTGTTGCAAAAGGGGAACTTGGATTCCTTCAAAGAGGTTCCTACCGTTAGTTATGTGAGGCTGGGTCCTCACTTCGGTGATTATTCTAGATTTTTTGACAAGATAGCAGCTTCCATGCAAAAATGGGTAAGTTAATGCACTAGTTGAAAAAAACTGTATAGTTCTTGTATGAGCTAATGCTTGAAGGTTGATGTTTTGGTTTAAGTGCTTACAACCCCGTGTTTATTACTTGGATATTGCTTGTGATAGGCAATAAGATGTTCCCATTCATTGCCAATTGGATGGTTTTGAATATGGTTTTTTAGTTTTCATTTCTTAGGCACTTGAATTTGCGTGTACCTAATTGAGATGTGATTGGCTTTCGTTTCATTAGATGTTCCGCAACACGTTAAATATTTTAGAAATTTCGCAACTATCTATATTTGGTGACTAACTTGATCATGTAACTGTTTTGATATTTCTGTTTCCATCGCAGTGGTTTGCCCCAGTCTGTATCGATCGTCAGTGGTGGCTGTATGCCTTTGAGATTGCTCAGAAAAGACTGTGAGTGCTGGATAGTATGTATACAGGAGAGCATAATAATGAAAAATTAAAAATACATGCTTATGCGGTAAGTATACGTCAACCAATTAGTTCACCGTTAGCCTTATTAATTGAAAATGTATCATTGCTAACGTGTTGCTGCTTTCCAAGGGAGAATCATTGAAGACATCGCGAAAGTTTCTATGCCCGCATATGAGCACACGGAGAATGACCTACCTTGTTTCTATCCTAGCGTCCCAAAACAACATAACGGGTCAGTTAAAAAGACACCTAACAATACTCTTAATAGCACTTCACTTGATAATGATATCATGATTGAAAATAATATTCTCTTTCTGTACATATAGCTGTGATTGTGGTGTATTCGTCATCAAGTTCATGCAGTTTTGGAGTTTAGATAAACCCTTGCAGCTTTGGGACAAGGTGATGTTAAATATGTTATAACAATTAAGTTGAACCTCTTTCTAGTCAATTTCTTTCTCGGTTTTAAAATTACCCTCCAACACATAATTGCCATGCAGGACGTTGTACGGGAGTTTAGGAAGGAGATCATACTAGACATAGTGATGGGTCCTCATAATTCACAAATTGGGAAGGCACTGCAGGCATTGGACAGCGATCCTGAGCGCCGCAACCAGCCAAGAAAAAAGACTAAGGCTGTGAGATCACCGTTCACAGCACCGGGCATGAAGAGCATGCTGCAGCGTGTGGGGTTACCCACTAGAAAGCCAAACAAGGGGGAAGACAACGGAAGAAGACAGATGACTAGCCAAGAAAACATCAATACAGACACCTGCCTTACTACATCTATGGTTTCCTTGTGATAGAGTTATATAGCTTAATATGGCATTTTCCGGCTTAAACTCGTTTCGTGTGAGCCTGATAAATCCTGTTTCACTGCAAGTTTATGATTTCATGTTGCTGATTTTGTCAAGTTGATGGTGACAATCAATCCAAAACCTCTGAGTGGATGGTGCTTATGCTAGGCATTACGATGTTTCTTTTCTTTGTAAATTGGATGGTTCTGGATCTGTTTTCTGATTTATCATGTTTAAGGCATTTGAACTTAGTACTTCATTGAGGAGTGAGTGGCTCATGTTTTGTTAGATACTCATCAGCAGGTTTCATATATTAGGTATTTCAGGATTCTCAAGCAATAAGTTTCCAAGTTAGTGATGTCACTAGTACATTAAGCAACGCATAGCATATTTATAATATTGAGTCAACTCTGATCGGTGTATATAACCCTTTTGTTCATGTCTATGCTTAAGTGGCAATTCTTTCCATTAACTAGCGTGGTGTTAACTAAATGGAGGCATTATTTATTTTTTTATCATTGTTTTCTATTGTTGAAATTGTGAAGTTGCTGGAAATTAAAGCATTGCACTGCCTTCGATCGTGATCATTCTACATAAAGTAGGATTTTAAGTGGATGGTACCTCTGATAGGCACTCGGATGTTTCTTCTCATTGTAAAATAGATGGTTTGGTATATGATTTCTTTGTTTCATGTGTTAAGCATTAGCGACTGCGTGCACTTCATTGAGATGTGAATGCCTTTTTTTTATACTCTTCAACCGTTTTCAAGGCGGATTTATTACATTTGTTTTTTGCAAACAAATATGTGACAATTCGATTCTTTAAAACCTTAATAAACAATAAATGGGGAAAAGATAACAACATTTGTGCTTTTGTTTCTTTGAATAAATACTTCAAAATAGGATAAATGCAAGTGACAAAATAGAAAAAGGAATAGTTTATCAAGTTGCATCTAAAGAATGACACCAAACTCACGCCAAGAAACCTAACTATATATTTCTAAAAGAATTCAACAGGTGTATGAATCTGTCACCATCCGATGAATTCCATATAGTAGAATCCTCAAATCTTTTATTTATAGAACCATGATGATCATTATCTGACTGAAGGTCAACATCATCCTACAAGATGGACAAAACAAAGAGAACATCATACATTAATCAAGAACACCATTCCATAAGCAAAATTTAAAATATACGTCGCTTTTAACACATACCGGATGTGATTTTCTCTTCCTTTTTTGCATTGACTTCTTAATTGACTTGTCCAACTCTGTTCCAAGTCTCTTACTCTTGGCCGTCCTTTGGTTTTGACTCTTGAGAGTCCTTGTATGTCATGTATAATAACACCACCTGTGCTCTGTGAGGGCATGGTATTCTGAGTTGCAGCAACAGTAGTGGAACGCATGCTGGCACGGTAATCAGTCAGCTTGGACATTGTATCCCAAAGGGTAGCTGGCAAGATGGCTGCTTCCTCATCACAAGCAAAAAACTCCTGAGCAACGTTATAGAACTCTGAACACAGATGCCTGAACAAGTTGTTGCTTTCGTCACTCCGAGCCAGCGAGGAAGAATATAGTAGCTCGTTACTGTGTCAACTCTGTAGTATGACCACACCGCAAAGGTGTGACAACACAATATACCAGCGGATTCAAACTTGTTGCACTCGCACTAACTCTTTCAACTCAAAGGGTCAAACTTGACTATGAAAGCATGGTAGACAGGCTTCCCCCAGAATACCTTCTGCTCATCCACTTTAATAGAAATTGTATCTCTCTTTTGTTAGCTGAAACTGTCTCTCAATGCTCGTGCTCCCTATACATGGGATGACTGCTTTCGAGTATGCAGCATCATCTTCCAGCTCTTTTTGCTCCTTGTTTCCAAGCACATTGTCGTATTCATGAACGAACCGAACCAACCCACTCTTGCAATGCAGAAATCCACCATAAAATACGTGCATACTTTCACTACGCTGTGTACTCCTCATGCTTGCCCAAAATTCACTCTTAAAGAATATTGGAACCCACTTACGTCGATTTGCATAAAGGTGTGCCCAAAAAATGCTTAAGAGTGTCGCTTATAAACAACATGATGACAGCTTCCAACGTAATGATAAAATAAATTAAAAAAACATCTAGACACACTACGAGAAAAAACATCTGTTTATTTATTGAAAAGAACATCCACTTACTATAGAGGTAGAAAACTCAGCTACATTTCTTAGAACAAACATAAGAACAAAATCAAGCCGGAAAAAATAACATGAAGTGAATAAATAGGCAACTAGATACCAACAGACGGGATTTAATTTAACAATCACAGACCTGCTAACGATCTGTTTTAGCCTAAGTTAAATTGTTTGATGAAACCAGCCCAATCAACCTCAAACGATTCAGTTGAAGGAGAATTTCACACAATGTGATTCATCCTTGCATTCAATTCTCTGTACCTAGTGTAGCGACCGAGCTTGAATTATGATTTTTTCATTATGTGCCAGATGCACCATTGGTGGACAGTATCAGGTAGGACCTTCCTAATAGCACCAGCCATTGCCTTCCACTGGTCAGTGATAATCCCCCTTGGCGCAATCCCGATGCATCTCACTCAGTGCGTGAACACCCACTCAAAACTAGGGATCTCCTCGCTCCCAAGTAAAGCACAGCCAAAAAGAGTAGACTTCCCATGGTGGTTTACACCGACAAAGGATGCAAACGGCAGACCATAAGTATACGATAACTGTGATGCAATAAGACAAATTTAACAAATAACTGCTCTTGCAATTCACCAATAAGTATACAGACATGTTTCTTCTGTAAGTGGTGTCGAACGACACCACATTTCCGTAATATTCATACGAAACCCTGCACCTTGCATCTACCCATAGTGCGTTCCTAAATTTATTAGCATCATCAACATCTATGGCATAAAAGAAGTTGGGATTGATTTCCTTCATTCGGACAAAATAATTCATCATCCCCTAGAAGTCCTCATTGTCATCGGAGCATCAGAGATTGCTTGTGATCTAATTTCTGACATCCTTTTCTGAAAAACCCAGGTTTGAAGACCCACCAACCTTGTTTACCAGTGCTAGATACGTCTTATTGGGTCTTATTCCAACCTCGTCGTTATTCGTAATGACGCACTTAGCATGCATGGTCAACTCTTGGTACTCATGATAGTGGACAGCTTTCTTAGCCGAACAGGGATGAGAATGCCTCAATTCTAATCTAGACACAACCCAACTTTCCTTCTCCTTGTCCAGCATAACATACATTGTTGCTCTGCATCTCATGGCTATAATTCTGTTTGCTCGAGTTGCTGCGTTCACCCTACACTCTCGATAACCTTCTCGCGTGCAGTAAATAGATTGATTAACCAGTATCTTTGATTTCTTTCGCGTTTTGTTGAAATTCATGTTCCTGATTTTAGTAACGAGCCCAACTTTCTTTGCATAGTTTGCATAAAATTTCTGTGCGAGAGACAACGAACCAAAACTCATTCCTATGACTGGAAATTTCTCTTCACCGACCCCACTATGATCCGACAACTGTAACGTCAATACACAAAATTAGATACGAATTAAAACTAGCACTAACACGGTAAATATTTAATACAAATCCTTAGCATACTTTAATAATATCTCAAATAAATATTTCACTTGTACCCAAATTTTTCAATTAAATAAGCTTTTTGAACTTAAAAAAACATCTATATTATACAAATTTGTTTCACTATAAATACTAACCAAAACTTTAGCCCAACCCAATATATTGAATGTTGGATTGGTTTGAATTTATATGGTTAAGGAGTTGATCACATAAGGAACCAATACATTTGATAGGTTCACAAATCACAAAATACCTTTATATAGTAACCTGCGAAGATTTTCAGTAAAATCCTATGATTATAAATATAGAAATGATATTTGAACTTTAGGGAAGTGTATAATCATCACTCTACTTTTTTTCTTTTATATCATTATATGGTCTGATACCATTTCAGGATTCATATAGCACTCACTAATATAGTTATATTATATTAAAAGCATATTTCGAATTGATGTAATCTATCCTAAGAAAGTAGATGAAAAGTAACATCAAAGCATATTCTCATCAAAACTTTGCCAACGCATAAATACTACTAAAAAGAGCACATATTCTATCTTAGTCAATAATACAAAATTAACACAGTGAAAAATCTAATGTGACTTAAAAAACATCTAATTAGCATAAATTAGAAACATTCACATAGCACATTCAAACCTCGTGTCCCGAGTCCAACTCATCCTTTCTAGTCACAACGACGTCGGTAATTTCGTCGACCTTCAATTAAAGACACCGAAAAAAACCATTATTAAGTTAAGATCCTTCTTTACTATATAATGAATGAGTCCAATAAAAATCATCAAAAAATATTCTAAAACAAATCTGGGAGTCAAGCATACTTTAATGATGGCAATTCTTATGATTCGAACATGCTGGGTAAGTATTAGTAGCAATTTCAAGCATACTTTGCTCAACTAAATATATCACTATACCAAAATTTTTCAAATGAATATACTTTTTGAACTGAAAAAACATCTAATTAGCATGAATAATAAACATTTAAATAACACATTGTCATAAATTTCTTACAACGCAGGAGCAGCTTATGCAATATACCTTCGACCCCTCTTACTTTTGAATAATTACTTCACCCACACTGAATTGTTCATTGCCTTGGGTTGGATTGATCAATGTACTAATCGATCCGCCTTCCGGGGTTGAAAATGCCATGGAAGATGTTCTCTTCCGAAAGTGTTGCACCGCACCCTTCTCTTGGATGGTTGATTGGAGGAGGTTGGCGCCGTTGATGTAATCAAGAGCGAACCATGGACCGTAGCCGCCGAGAGGGAGATAGGGTGAATAATCGGGAGCGTATACTTTTACTGGAGGATGGAGCGTCGCTTGGATGGTCTGATAGAGGAGGTTGGCGCCGTCAATGATATGAAGAGAGAACCATACACCGTAGCCACCAAAGAGAATAGAGGATGAAGGATCGGGTTTGATTTCTGCTCCGTGATCCCAAAAACATTTTTTGGAATTATTAATCAAAAGCTGATTTTAATGAAACAGCAATTAATAATAAATATTGTAAATTAAAAAAATTAAATTAATTAAAATAATTGTAATTAATTGAATTGTTTAATTTTTGGTTGATTAGGAATTAGTTCTATATACTTTTTCTAAAATTTTATTTTTGTCATTCTGAGTTAGTAAAATTAAATAATTACGTATTATTAATTAATATTATCGATGACCTGTTATAATTATTTTAATACGGTCTACTCTTTGGACTTTAATTGTGCTTCAACTACCTAGTAAGGCACTACCTAAGTAACCTGACATTTTGTGAGCTTACATTATTATTCTTTTTTTCTTCTTCCCACTTCAAAAGTCCACATTATTAACATTTTAATTTGAACTCTCGCTGACGGGTAGGTTTGAATATCAGCTATAGGTAATGGTTTGATAAGCTAGCTAGACTTTGAGAAAATTAAAACAAGCAAAAATGGATCCAATTCAATATCGTTTCTTTAACCCTCTATCTAAAGCCGCACTAATTAAGTTACAAGCTAAGGCGGCTTCATCATATATCACCGTCACAACAACTTATAATAATTATGGTATGCATATATATTTATCAATCTTGTTCTTCATTTCCATTTTTTTAGGGCCTTCTTTATTTCTCGGATCCTAAATTATATATATGTTTTTCTCAATTTGCTTGCCTTTTCCCTTTTATTTTTTGGGTTACGTTGCAGATTTTTACAACTTTGATGTTTAGGTCAATGGTGAGGCTTTTAACATCGTTAATTGGAGAGCCTGCTTCTTCAATATCAACCTTGCTATACTATAGTGGTCTTCTGCCTCATAATGTGGTTCTTCTAAGAATGGTTCGGCATGAGTTGCTAGATCAAGAAAACCACCTCTTCCATTTTCTCATCACCTTAATGAGTTGTTTTTGGTGAACAATTGAACATGTGGCATTGTAGATTTTAATCATCTTCAACATCTGATCTACGATCCAAATTATTTGATGTTTATTATTAGCATTAAATTGCTTATTGAGGAAAGAGAACAATTATTATGAAAATGTTTTTTTGCATGTGTTGTAAGCTTGATGATTGCTGATATTCTTGTGAACGGTTAGGCGTTTTATTTAGTTAGTTTATATTTGATGTGATATGCTCTAGCCTCTATATAATATAAATATTAATTTTTTTAGTTATATCGCAAATTGAAAGTTTATTATTTAAGAACTTATTGTTGATCAATATGTTGTTACATGTATAAGATGAGATTTAAATACTCGATATTTATTTAAGTAAAGTAGTGAACTAACTACTAAATCAATCTAAGTTTGTTTAAGAAAGTTATTTTCACACTCCACACTTATACTTAGCTCGTTTCTTTTAAGAAAAAAAAGTAGGTGTATAAAAAATTTTGAACTAAATTCTTAAATAAGTAACTCAATGAAAAAAAAAATTTTTATTTTGTTCTCTCTTCTTCCTTTAGCATAAAAGTTAATACTAAAATCTTTTAGAATAATACAAAAAAATTCTTAAAAAGAATACAAAAATATAAAAAATACAAAAATTATATATATATGATCCAAAAAAAAGGAAAAACATGAAAAAAATAGGAGGATAAAATTAAAAAAAGAAGAGGAGTAAAAAAATTTTACTCTATTTTTATTCGATTTAAATCAAATGAGCCAAACTTGTTATTAA
>NC_029776.3:90111540-90113998 GCF_000817695.3 Arachis duranensis
ACTAACAGGATCTACTTAAAATCCAAATTGTATACATGTAAGATGGAGGAAGGCACCTCAATCCGAGAATATATCAATAAGTTCGACAGGATCATATCAAACTTAAAGGATATAGATGTGAAGGTTGATGATGAAGACCAGGCACTCATATTGTTACTTTCATTACCGAAGTCCTATGAAAATCTAGTATAAACATTGATGTTAGTGGCTGACACTCTGACAATGGATGAGACGAGGGCATCACTTTTAGCAGATGATCTACGTAAGGTTGCTACAAGTGTAATGTCATCTTCAAATGGAAGAGAGTATAATGATCAAGCACAAGGATTGTTCGCGGCTAGAGGAAGGACTAATAAAAGAGGAAAAGGTAATAAGCGTGGAAAGTGTAGGCCAAAATCTAGACCTCACGCGGAGAAAACATGCTTTAAATGTGGTGAGGCCGCTGGACATTTCAAAGCAAATTGTCCAAATAAGAAGATAACTTTCAAGAAACAGAACAACGACAACCCAAAAAAAAAAAGCAAGAAGCAAGCTACGTCTCGAATGATGAGGAGGATTGTTACTTTGTAACAGAACAATCTTATGAAATCTCCGGTAAGTGGATTCTTGATTCAGGAGCCTCTCACCATATGTGTCCAAATAGGAAGTGGTTTACTACCTATGAAAGCATAAATGGTGGCACAGTTTTAATGGGCAATGATCATGCTTGTAAAACTGTGGGGTTGGGGACTATAAGAATCAAGATGCATGATAGAGGAGTAAGAACATTAAAGGATGTGAGGCATATTCTAGACTTGCAAAAAAATCTTATCTCCATAAGTTTGTTGGAGAAAAATGGCTGCAAAATAGTTGCAAAAAATGGGGTACTAAAAGTTATTCGTAGTTCTTTGGTAGTGAAGAAGGGAGTTCAACACGGTAATCTTTATTCTCTTTTAGGGACAACAGTCACAGTTGAGTTAGTAGTTGAAATCAGTGAAAGTAGAGATCAAACAAATTGCACAAGAATATGACATATGCGGCTTGGACATATGTCAGAGAAAGGTCTATCATTGCTTTGTGGACAAGGTTTGCTGAAGAATATGAAGAAACCACAAATGGAATTTTGTGAGCATTGTGTGTATGGAAAGGCACATAGGGTGAAGTTTTCTACAAGCAAGCATAAAAGCAGAGGGTTGTTAGACTACGTGCATACTGATGTTTGGGGCCCGGCTAAAGTTACTTCCAAGGGTGGTTCCAGGTATTTTGTTACTTTTGTTGATGATTATTCCAGATATGTTTGGATTTACTTCCTCAAACATAAGAATGAGGTATTTGAAACTTTTAAGCGGTGGAGAGCAATGGTTGAAAATCGAACGGGTAGGAAGTTGAAAACTCTACGATCAGATAATGGCACAGAGTACACGGATGGAGTTTTCAAGTTGTTCTGTGATCGAGAAGGCATTGCAAGACACTGGACAGTTAGAGAAACACCACAACAGAATGGAGTCGCCGAACGACTGAATCGTACGCTACTTGAGAAGGCAAGGTGTATGCGCTCTAATTCTGGGTTAGGCAGAGAATGGTGGGCAGAATCGATTGCTACAGCTTGCTACATAGTGAATCGATCCCCACATTCTTCTCTAGATGGAGACACACCTTATAAGGTATGGTCAGGGGAACATGCAGATTACGAGAAACTCAGAGTCTTTGGATGCACAGCCTATTATCATGTTAAAGATAATAAGCTTGATGATAGAGCTAAGAAGGCAATCTTTTTGGGGTATCCAAGAGGGGTTCAAGGCTATCGCCTTTGGAGTGTAAATGATTCTAAGTTTGTAATTAGCAGGGATGTTACCTTTGATGAACGATCTATGGTAGCTTTGTCTAAAGATGTGGTGCCAGATGATGGTGATGTTGGAAAAACTTCAAATACTCAAGTGGTGGAGATAGAGTCTAAATACCAACAAATAGACTCTAATAATGTTCAGGTGGAGCATCCTAATGCTACTCGAGATGATGCAGAAGATGAACTTGATCATGAGGAAATTCAGCGAGAAAATGCACATGCATTACAACAGCAGCAGCAGGATTCTTTGGCATCTACTAGGCCAAAGAGAAATTATAAATTTGTTCAGAAGTTCGGGTCAGACAAGCCTTTGAGACATTATGGGCAGCTAAACCTGGTAGATTATGCACTCTCAGTGGAGGATGATGAGCTGGTCACCTTCAAACAAGCTATCAAAGACAAAGATAGAGAGAGTTGGTTGGTCGCTATGGAGGAAGAGATGCAATCTCTTCATAAGAACAAGACATGGGATGTGGTCCCATTGCCCGTGGGAAAGACTGCAATTGGTTGTAAGTGGGTGTATAAAAGAAAAGAAGATCCTACTAAGTCAGATGGTACAAGATTCAAAGCTAGGTTAGTAGCAAAGGGATTTGCACAGAAAGAAGGTGTTGATTACAATGAGATATTTTCTCC
>NC_029776.3:90114375-90138104 GCF_000817695.3 Arachis duranensis
GTGGTAACGCCGTTGGCTCCACATTTTAGGCTCTCTGGTAAACAATCTCCCATAACAGCAGAGGATAAGGCTTACATGGAAAATGTACCTTATGCTAGTGCAGTCGGTAGCCTAATGTATGCTATGGTATGTACACGCCCAGATATTTCACAAGCAGTCAGTGTTGCTAGTAGGTTCATGGCAAACCCGGGTAAGGCACACTGGGAAGCAGTCAAGTGGATATTAAGATACTTGAAGGGTACCATTGACACATGTTTATGCTTTAGTAGAAAATCATGTCAAATCAGCGGCTTTGTTGATTCTGATTATGCTGGTGATCTAGATAGAAGACGTTCTATGACTGGTTATGTATATAAAATACAAGGTGCTCCAGTTAGTTGGCGATCGATGTTACAAGCTACAGTGGCACTATCTACTACAGAAGCTGAGTACATGGCAGTAGCAGAAGGGGTGAAAGAAGCATTGTGGCTAAGGGGTCTTCTAGATGATTTGGGGTTGAAGCAAGATTGCGTGAATCTGAGTTGTGATAGTCAAAGTGCAATTCATTTGGCTAAAAATCAGGTTCATCATGCTCGTACCAAGCATATTGATGTAAGATATCACTTCGTGCGCGATGTTATAGAGAAAGGTAACATTTCTCTTATAAAAGTACACACAGATGAAAACCCTGCTGATATGTTGACTAAAGTAGTGTCAGGAAACAAGTTCCAACACTGTTTGGAATTGCTCAATATTGCTTCATGTTAGGCATTACATGGAGAAATAGAAGAACTACGATTGGTTTGATCCTGAACAAGGACACGTACGCAGTCATTGTAAAATTGACACAACCATATATGAATACCACACTTTGATCGTCCAAAATTTGAGTAGATTTCAAATTGTGACCGAGGTGGAGAATTGTGAGAATAAAGGAAGGATAAGAGTAATTTTAGGAAGTAAAATTAAAATTGAGTTTTAATAGAAGAGAACTCAAAATGTTTAGTAAGGAGTTTTTGTCGGAGAATTTTATTCCTATTCGTTGAAGTTATAGCATAGAGATACTATATATACGTCTCAAGAATTGTAATTGATATCATCAACAATAACAACTATATATACTCACATCTTCTTTTCATATTATTATTATTATTTTATTTTATTTCCTTTTCTTATATAGCGAGTGCATTATTGTGAGTAGTGTTCAATTTCATATTACTTTGTAGCTATTAGAAGTCAAAATTCCGCTGCAGACTCAACATTAATTATTCTTAAACTTCATTCAAATCACCCCCATCTACTAACATAAATGAACAAGACAATCCCTGCAACCGAATAACAACTAATTGCCAGTTTGACATATCAAATTGAAACTGAGGTATCAAAATATCAGTGTCAGGTATCAGGTGTCAATTCTTTTGGTTGGAAGGACTAAAAATTTCTCTCTTTAATATCTTTCTCTTTTTCTTCATCCTCATTCTCTTCTTTTTTTTCTTCTTCAAAATCATCATCAATGACTTTTTCCTCTTCTTTAGAGCCATCATTAATGGCTATCCATAGACTAGAAAAGAACTAAAAACCCACACAAAACCATAAAATTCAAGTTCGTGCCTGCATCGAAAACGAATCCAAGTTTATGAATTTTCTTTCCCCACATCCTCTGTTTAGGATTTCGGAGCCTATGAGGATTCTGATTCTCTCTTCATCGTCGTTGAATTTTGCAAACAAGAAATCCTATTTGACCGAATTGTTGATCGACCTTTCTCGGAGAGAGAGGCGACTGTAAGGTTTGCAAACAAGAAACCTTAGCGCACAGAGATGCTTTGCAAGAATCCTTAAACGAGAATTTCAGTATATATATATTCATGATTAGTTTGTGAACTTATATTCTTGTTCTTGGAGATTTACCTGATGACGGTGCTGAGCCTGGTGGTGTCTTTGGCGGAGGAAAAATTTATATGCGAGACGATTCGAATTGGGTACGGCATTATGGCGGGGAGAAGAGTGTGCTCGTGGCTGCTATTGGGGATGTTCATGGCAGTTTCGGCGCTGATCCGGTAGAAGGTGGTTTAGGGTGGGGGTGGTTTAGGGCGAGAAAGAGAAGAGAAGGAGGAAGAGAGAACTATAATAATAGTGGTGAAGGTGAATTTCGATGGTGATGATGGTAGAGATGTGAAGAAAAAGGAGAAGAAGAGGAAGAAAATAGAGGAGAAGAGGAGGAGGATGAAGAAGAAGAAGAGGAAGATGTTATAGAGTGGATTTTTAGTCCTTCTAGCACTGATATTTTGACACTCCAGTCTCAATCTGACATGTCAGACTCATAATCAGCTGTCATTCAGTTGCAGAAATCGTCTTGTCTATTTTTGTTAGTAGATGAAGACCTAGATAAGATTTAAAGATGATTAAGGTGCTTTATGTCTCACGGAAAAAAATCAGAAACTGTAAATAGTATTTATCCTCATTTATATTATTGTAAGATCAACTAAATAAAACAATTAAGAGTGGAGATAGTAATTATTTCAACACGAGCAAGAAATAAAATGAAAAAGGAACTATTTTCTGTTTGAATCATGTGATTTTTTTATTTTTACAAAATTATGTAGTATTAATATTAATTATCGTCTGGATTTTCAATCATTAGAGTGAAGTGAGAGGGTTTAAGAGTTGGGGTGGCAAAAATTAAGGTTGACAACAAAAAGAAAAGAGATGACTGAGGTGAAGCTAGTGGCAACGGTGAGTACAGGAGGAGAGATTAGGACAAAAAGGAATAGGAGAGTGGATTTAGTGGGTGAGGGAGGACGTGGTCTGCGAATATGAAGGAGGAGGGAGGATTCACTGTTTAATATAAGTTTAAAGTTATGATAAGGTTTTGTATTGACCATGTAGTGTTTAAATGTTACCGTTCGATTAATAATTTTTTTAAATTTTGTCAAATTTCAATTACATTTATTGTTGAAATTTTTTATACTAAATTCAACGTAAAGTTATCATCAATAAAAGTGTCACTTGATGTTATATTTGCTGTTAAATTTAAAGGCAAATTTTTTATTCAGATGTTTTGCAAGTTCTATATTCTAATTTTTTTTGTTAGAAATTTTTAAGAAAAATTCAACAATAATATTTACGGATTAAATTCGACTATTTTAAGGTTTGGTTTGTTAAAGTTTTTTGAAGAGGTATTTGTATTTTTTAAAAATTTAAACTTCTTATTTTATGTTTGGTAAATTAAAAAGATCATGTGTTTGTGCTTGCAGCTTTTAAAAGATCGAAATACTTTTGAAAGCACCTAAGATAGAGCTTTTCAAAGTTGGCTTATACTTTTTAAAATTTAAAAGTCTAATATAACCTTATATGTTAACTAATTTTTAAATTTAATGCTTACATTTATGTCTATTATAGTATTTTTAAATTTAAAAAATTATTTTACCAAACGTAATTGATGCTGCTTGTATTTATTAAAAATTATTTTCAATTTGATTTACCAAATATAAATGTTACGACTTTTAAAAAGTCGTCTTTTAAAAATTAACTTTTATAAGTTACTTTAGAAAAATAAAAGTTTTACCAAAGACTAAGCATGTTTTTAGTAGTGATTTAGGAAGGAAGATTCTTTCATTAGGTTTTTCAATAATAAATTATTTACTTTACAAGTATAGAGAACTATCCGCGAAAAAAAAAATCCAGAGTTATAGGCTTATAGCCATGAAGGCAGCCAGACTAAGAAAAGGAGTAATACCATCAAGAGCTGAACTAATGACAATGCCAAAGGTGCGGTGGTTACAACAATTCTATCATGAGATCCATGGCTCTAGTAGGGTATGTAGTGGAGAACGGTAATGTTAAAAAGGAAAAAAAAAGTCTAAATTTATTTTATTTAATATTTATTTATTATAAAATTTATTAAATAAAATAAAAAATAATAAATTTTGATAATTTTTTTAAATATTTTTTGTGTTTGAATATTTCCAGTGAAACAAGTTTGGTTTTTTGTGTGCGATTCCGATTCATCATGTTACTTGGGTTATAAAGATCTATCATCTATGCTAATTGCTATGATCCAAAAACTGTTGAGTATTATTATAGCCGTCTAGTAAAGATTTAAATATATATTATTTTTTAAAAATATTAAAAAGATTAAAATATTCAAAAAAATTATAAATTAAAAGAATAATTAAAAAAAAGAATTAGGATTTTTAATATGTATTCACCAATACATATTTTTCTTTTCTTTTTGTTTCATATTATAACAAAATTATCACTAATTAACAACTCATTGACTTGTCATCACATTGTGGTGTGCAGTAGTGGAAGAGGAATCTATCTTTTGTAAAGACTTGATTGACGTGGATAACATCAGATCACCTAATAAATAATATGGTTCGCAAATTAAACAAATTAAATAATATAACAATATTTCTTTGGTAGTAGGTTATCTTTAGTGAGGTGATTTAGTTGCTTCAATTTCTGACAAAGCATATTTTTATCCTATGTTAATGCCGAAGGTTCATACTTTATGATGTTAAATATTGTGCAACGAATAATAAAGGATAAAGTATTATCAACATAGCAGTGATAATAAATTATGTTGATTCTCTGTTGTAAGCAACAAGTTCGGTTTCTAGTTCTCTTTGTTCATGGACATGTAAATTGATAGTAATTGGTTGAACAAATTCGGTTGGGTTAGTTTTCTTCTAATGACACACTCACATGTGGATGTTGACGTTGATGAGCTTATTAAAATCAAACTAACATTTATTATATGCCTAATTAATTAAGTATCAAATATAATATTTAATATTCAAAATTATAGTTTGTCTACTTCGATTCTTCGACAAGCAAATTTTAATTAAATAAGCAATCTCTCTTGAATTAATTAATGATCCAACCAAATAATGTTAATCTACAGCTGTCCAATTTCCATTTTCTTCATGGAAAGGTCAAATCACCTATGATGTAGATTTTGACAAGAGAAGTATGGTAGCAAGAGATTACTTTAGTATGCAGTTAAATTATTCCACACTCCATAATTCCAATATATAATGAGATACTAGTTACTCATCAAAGTATAGGTGTTATTACCGTTTATGTATGATCATGTTTTTTAACTACGTACTGTTATCAACAGTGACAAAACTAAAAAATTTTATAAGTGAGGACAAAATATATATTTTAAGATAAATTTTTTAATCTAATTTTAATATACTATTAGATTAAAGATTTTATACATCTATTTAATTATATATTGTAATTAAAAAAAATTACATTTTACAATCATCACGTAAATAATATCTAAAAAAATAATACATATTTTAACATATCAAAATCAACTTTTATATTTTTAAACAATTATTCTACTACTCATTATAATTTTTAAATATTAATTACATCTCATTCAATTAAAAAATTTATTTGTTATAGTATTTATGACATAAAATATTTATGACATCTCATTGGTCATTAATTTTTTATTGAATTAATTTATTTACTTATTTTAAATTTTAATATTAAATCAGATTTAACAAAATAAATATTGTTACATGCATGTTAGATTTAATAAAAAAAATTTAACATGAATCTTAAAATAAAATTTTATAAATTTTTGTGGGGATACAATTACATTGAAACAAATAATATATTAATTTATATAATATTATTACATTTTTTTTTAATTTAGTGGGGGCAAGTGCCCCCTCCTTGTTGAACCTGGGTCCGTCCCTAGTTATCAGCAAAGGAGCTAGTTGTTCTAACATTTTACAACGCTTAAAACAATTATCATTAATTCTCTTTGTCATTGGCATCAAGGCTAAATCAGATTTTTATTTTGCATAATTATAATGTTCAACAATTACCCAACACCAAAACGTTAAAACATCGACCCGTAATTAGCTAAACATCTCACTAGCCATTGGATATATATATGTCTAGCAACAAAAATTTTTGAGTATTTATCCATTTTGATTTTTAAAAATTTTTAGATTAGATATTTTAGTTTTTAATTAAAATTAATTATTTAATTAGTTTCTAACAATTAATTTCGTCATTCACTTAGGTCCTTTACTTTATTAATTTTAATGGAAGATAAAATAGTCCCTAATAACTCTAACCGGAGATAAAATGGTCTCTGACCCTCTCTGTTCGAAATTGACACTGTTCTCCCCCCAATTTCCATCATATTTCGCATAATCCTAACAGTCTAACACTGTAATTTCAAACTACACAATGCATACTCTGCAATTTCAATGTTCATAAGAAGAAAAATCATCGACTTATTCTCAACCAATTCATACTTAGAAAACTAATGACTATGTCTCTCAAGTACTTGTCGTCTTCGCAGATCTCTTGAATCTAGACATCAAGTTTGATTTGTTAAGACCCGTCGTTGTCGTCGACATCTCCCTCCTCCTCTGTCCTATCATCTCCATGACCACATTGTCCACCACTCGAATCGCTTCTTTCATCTTCTTCTTCGAACCAATATTTAGTAATCATTTCAGTTTTCATATGAGTAGCGACAACAACATTACTCGTTGTACTAATAGCTTGGATGATGAATAAATAATAAATTAATTGATGATGACTAAATATTATTATTAAATTAAAATTTTAATTATGTGTGTGATTAGTTTGTTAATTATGCAAAAATTAATAAAAAGCAAAATAGGTCCAATAACAAACTTCAGACCCATAAACTTTAAGGGAATAATTGCTGATCACTAATCATACCAATACTATTCCATCAGAATAAAAAACAAGCTTAAGGCCAAATTGATGATCCAAGACCAAAATCATATCACACTCTCATGACCCAAGAAAATGGTTGCTAACTAAGAATTTTTTTTCATCTGAACTAAATCAAAGCCACCGAACCAGTTCTCTCTCTTCTTTCTTCTCTTTTTTTTCTTACCCACATAAAGCATATCAAAAGGAAGCAAGAAAAACGAAGTCTGATTAGGGTTCAAATCAAAGAAAAAAAGTGAATTACCAAATTTAAGTAAGTCAAAAGTTAGAGGTAAATCAGAAAATCTTTTTCATCTTGGTGCTTTACTGGTAACTTATTGAAGATGATGTTCTCCCTCAAGTACCAAACTGAAAATTTGAAGAAAGTGGACACTATGAAGCTCTGTTACAGATCAAGGGTCAAGAATTAAACTTGGGGCCAAAGTTTTGATATACAACTCAGATCTTTGAAGAAGATTGAAAAAGAATGAAAGAGAAGAAGCAAGATTTGTTTGCATGTTTACTTTAATCAATACTGCAGTTTTCTACGCTACTGCTGCTGTTGTGACATTGGAAAAGAAGAAAATCATCTGTTCAAGTCAAGGTTTAAGCTTTGGAAGTTTTACTCCTCTATTAAAGGGGTAAACAGTTAGAGATTGACTCAAAAAGTGAGCACACAGTTTGGGTTCTCATAACTTACAAGCTATCCCTTTATTCTCTTTCAGAATTTTACATTAAATTTTTTATTTTTCAGTGATCATTTTTTCTTTGCTTCTTTTCAATAGAAAAAGGCATTACGTGAGGAATCAGTAAAAGCCATTGAAAGAAAAGGTAAAAGGAGATTTAAGAAAAAGCTAGAAATTTATGTCAAATCTCTTTTGTAAGTTTTTCTATTTTGTACATACGATCTTGAGAAGATTCCCTTACTAAGTTGGATGAGCACTTAGTGGTTGAAAATCTAGAGAATGAACCTAGTCAAATCTAGCTTGGGTAGAAGCTGTGTTTGTCTCAGATAAGATTGGGTTGAATCCTAGAAAAATTGGTGTTTGTAATCTTTGAAAGATGGTGAAAATTCCACCACTATTGTGGAGAAGACTATATGTAAGTCACATTGCATATGGTGGCTGAACCACGATACATGGCTATGTGAATTTCTCTTATCTACTCTTCTATTTTTCTTTCGTGAAGAGACAAAATAAAAATGTCTCCTAAATTATCTTTATCTCAGAAGTCACCGTTATTCTAAAAGTAAAATTTGCTCTATTCTTGAAAGCATTATAAATAGACAAAATAAAATTGTCTCCTGAATTTCTACTTGACAGACACTTTGTAACAGCTCAGACCACTCGCTAACACGATATTGTCTGCTTTGGCACATAAGGCCTCACAGTTTTGCCTTTGACGATAGGGATGCTAGCCAAAGCCCCCCCACACTCACTCGTCAAAACGCGTCATACTAGGGAGAGGTATCCACACCCTTATAAGGCATGCTTCGTTCCCCTCCCCAACCGATGTGGGACCTTATAATCCACCCCCTAAGGGAGCCCAGCACCCTCGCTAGCACATCGATCTGGGTTCTGGCTCTGATACCATCTGTAACAGCACAGACCACCCACTAGCACAATATTGTCTGTTTTGGCACACAAGGCCTCACGGTTTTGCCTTTGACGATAGGGATGCTAGCCGAAGCCTCCCACACTCACTCGTCAAAACGCGTCATGCTAGGGAGAGGTATCCACACCCTTATAAGGTATGCTTCTTTCCCCTTCCCAACTGATGTGGAACCTTACACACTTCAACAACTATGTTTTCTTCTAGTCAGAATTAAAAGAAGGCGAATGTGTTCAAAAAGAGGCTATAGATTCAACCTCCTTCTTTAGGACATTTTGAAATCTTCACACAATACATATTTTGCATATAAACGGCAAAAAATATTAATCACAAAGATCAGATACTGTGCACCCAAGATCTATAACAGATTAAAAAAATATATTTCAGGTGCACTTTGGATAAATAACATTTATGTGAGATATATTGATCTAGCACTACAAGAAATGCGCTGAATACCGTCAGATTTAGCGATGGACATTACCGACGAATTTAGCGGCAAATTTTCTTACAATTACGAGTGAAAATTCGTCTTTCGAATAAGTTACCATCGGATTTAAAATTATGTCGCTAAATTCGACGGTAAATAGAGGCACAAAAATTAATTTTATTAGCGCCGAATTTACCATCGAAAAATTATGACGGTCACAAGATTTAGTGAACCGCGTCGTTTAGGCAACGACGTACACCTTATCATAAGATTTTTCTGCCGTTAAATTTGGAATAAAATTCAAACGCGAAACTATTCTCCCTCACTTCTGCAAACTCTCTCTCTCTCTCTCTCTCTCTCTCTCTATACTCTCTTCCGCTGGTCCATTGAAAAGGGTGCATTGCTACCACCTGGAGTTGTCGTCGCCACCGGTAAGCCACATTGTCATTGCAGATCAGCACGTCGTCATCACTGCTGCTAGAGTCTCCGTGAAAAGCCTCTGCCATGCTGCTGCTGTTGGTGTCCCTTGCCGTCGATCGGAAGTCGTTGCCTTGTCACTATCACCGCGGCTGAGGTCCACCACGCCAAGGTAAGGTTGTTGCCCATTTTTTCTTTTGGTTGTTTGTTATATTACTAAATCCTAACTCTACCACTATAGGTTTCACTGCTGCCTCCTGTCACCACCATGCTTACACTGTTCTGTAGTCACCGTCAGAGATAATTTTCTTATAGTTTTTGTATTTTTTTAGATTTTGTTTTGTTTAGAATTTTGTTAGGTATTTTATCAAATTATTGATTCAATTTTTTAATAAAATGTGTGATTAAGATTTGTTATATTAATTTACTGTAATTAAAAATTAAATAATGTTAGGTTAAGTAGAATGTAAAATGATACGGGGTACTCTGCATCCTGTATAACTACATAAAAAATTACCTTTAAAAAGAGCTTGAAGTTAGCAAAGCTAATCACAATCCATCCATATTACTACTCTCTCTTCTTCTTTAGTTCATAAATATGGCTAATAGTGAGTTTTTCTTTATGGTTGTTTATTCAAATATGGTCATAGGAAATGATGAGAAGGAAGTGATATTTGAGTACAGTTTTTCTGTGATGTTGTGCACGCACTTGCCATCTTAATTCTCTAGATGCACTGAAGAATTTTATTTTAAGAAACATGGGGACAATAGATTTCAGAGAGGTTAGGAGAGTCCCATATAGATTCCTATTAGCACTATCAAAGTCGAAATAGAACATTTTTGGGTCGAAAATTGATGATTATGTAAGGGTAATGTTCGAGGTGCATGCTAGGCTAATGCTGCAACATGTGATGAAGTGATATATTGCAGTTCATGATATAGGTGGTGGTGGTGGGCTTTTCTATTCGATCTCGTAGGGAGTGAGTCTAATTCGAATTACATTGCCGAAACCAGATCGTCTAACGAGAGTGATTCCTCTGATGAGTATGTGTCGGAGACTCCAATTGATGGGGTGCTTGGTTTCTTTTTCCTCTGCCTTTGACTATTCCACAAGTATTAAATGTTCCAAGCTAAGTCATTATCACACTCTTAACCTAGATGCTATGTAGCTAGATGATTCTTTCAATCTTGGCAAAGAGAAAGATTATAACACGGATGGTGGCATGGAGCTTTTTGGTAGGTCATAGGTTAAGTAGTAGAAATATTATTCTCATGACAGTGAAGAACTACACCATTTGAAAGAATATTGAATAATGACTTTTGGAGTCAGATAGACTGAAATATTATTGTTGATATAAGCAATTCTCAACCGGGTGTCCATAAAATCTTCGTGTAGCACTTTGACAAAATCTGAGTTATTGGTAAATATCATTCTTTACAGTCAGAAGTCATTTCTGGAGTTGGGGATCATCGTACGATATCCACCAGAACTAAAAAAGTCAGATAATAATCTAATTAGCAATAGGAGAACAAAACACGTAAGAAGATATGAAAAATAAACCAAACGTACCTAATCAAGACTCAGAGCATCCAGTCTATGTCACCATCGTAGTATTCTGCCATAATGGTTGTCTCTATTTTACTGTTTCAGTCCATCCAACCTATTCATGGAGAATAAAGTACATTCAGTAATGAATAGTACAAATAGTATCAAATGACAAATAATATTAAACATTAATTACCTAGCTGGAAGCGAGAATATGAGTACATTGTAGTCAGCCGGATAGAATGCGAGGGATGGGAACCCGTAGTAAATCCACGATAACATAAGTGATACATCTGTCACATCATGCTGAGTTACATTGCACAGTGAATGGTAGGTCCATGCTAGCAATGCAAACCCCCAGGACAACGTCGACAACTATCAAAATTCTCGAGGAAAAAAAATCACCTAAGAGGAACAAGGTTAGCTAACTTGTCCGTAAATAGATACCCTCAATCAGCATTAAGATATAACATTGATCATACTTCCAAAGAGTAACTAGATCTGTCTCCGGTGGAATATGTATGACCCTGTGTCTGAGCCATGTCATTCTTAGACCAAAAATTTGCTTCTTGTCCTCTGGGTGAGGTGGAGGCCTATTACCGAACAAGTCATTCATTACCACGTGGGATGGCCATGAAACTGTTGAAAATCTCTAATGCAATATCCAATTGGCTTATCATCTGTGCGCAAATCAAGATGATAATCCACATCGTGGAGTGTAATGGTGCACTCACCTCACAAAAAATGAAAATTATGGATCTCGAGCCTCCACTGCTCCACGAAAATATAAAGTAAAAAAATTGTTAAAGATAAAATTTTTTTTGCTCGATTGCGTATCCAAACCCAACCTTCCTAATATAAAATAGTAGAATATTAGACAATAAAATTAACAAGGTCACATAATATAATAAAAGCATTCAAAGTGTCTGTAAAAATACATTTGATTAATTTTTTTTTACTTGCTCACAATAACTAAATTATAAAAATGAACATCATCTAATTTATGATCTTTTTATTCAAATTAACTAAATATTATATTTAAATATTTAATTAAATTAAATAAAAAATCTCATAATTTATAGATATAATCATCTAAAAGCATTAATTAATCATATCCTAATGCAAATAAGTAATCAGATAAAAAATAGAACTTCATCTCATTTTTAAATAATTAATTAATCATCTTCTAGTATTCCCTTTTAACTACTAGCCTCCTAACTAATCAAATCAAATTATTTTAATATATCAACTAATTAATTAAATTAAAATAATTTAAATATCAATATTTTAACATGTCTTCTAACTAATTAAATCAAAATATTTTAACATGTCAATGAATTAACTAAATCAAAATAATTTAAAATATCTATATTCTAACATGTCTTCTGACTAATTAAATCAAAATATCCTAAAATATCAACTGATTAATTAAATTAAAACAATCTAAAATATTAAAATTTTAACATGTCTTTTTAACTAACTAAATCAAATTATCTTATTATGTCAATTAATTAATTAAATCAAAATAATCTAAAATATCTTTTAAACAAATTAATTTAACATTCAACTAATATAATTTAACTAAAACTATTTAAATAATTTAATTAATAATTCCTACATAGTAAAAAAAAAAGAGACAAATCAATCTCGAAACTCAATACTTCAACTATGTACTATGTTACATTTAATCGGTTGATATCTTCTGAAACTATGTATTGTCAGCCTATTATATACTTTCAAAACTTAAAAAAATTTAAAAAGAAAATGTACAAACAAACTTATTTCGGAGTACATCTATATATAGGCATGGTCGTTGTGCTTATCTGGGATGTTGAGAATACTGAATAGAACATTTCTCTACCACATTCCGAATGCACCCGGGTTTGGTTTATTACATATTTTAAATGCAGCTAAAAAATTTATGTTCTTTATCCCTAGTTATATAATTGAGATTTTTTTATTTAAATTAAATAAATATAATATTTACTAAAATAAATAAATATTGAAGAAATTATCAAAATATATCTCGTCACATTTCGGATATTAAGGGTCATTCTTTGACTAAACTTGTTTTTGGGTTAGTCAAAAATATAATTTAGTTAATTAACTAAATTGATTTTATGAAATAAAATGGTTATTAATCGGTTAGGAAATTAAAAAAAACGATTATAAAAATAAAAATTAGTTTCGAAAAATAACCGATTTTAAAAAAATCGGTTTTTTACATAAAAAATTGGATTTTTTAAAAATAAAAAAAAATCGGTTTTTACAAAAAAATCGGTTAACCAATTTGAACATAAGTGTTGCATAAAATTTGGTTTTGGTTTTAATTAACCAGTTAAAAATTAATTTTAAAAATTATTTTATTAAATTGGTTAACTAAAATGTGGTTATGATTTTTTAATCGGTTAACCACAATTTGGTTTGTTATTTTATGAACATCCCTACCTGTGCTGTGATAGGATGTCTGCGAGCCATATCTCAGGTGCAACCGTAATATGAACATAAGCATATCTCGGATACACTGCACTCAAGATACACGCGTTTTCTTATTCGGGTCAGTGCATCGAGATATGGGAAAAAATCCAGGGTATTACCAGACTTATTCTCTATTTGTTTAACTATTTTGGCGTATGCCATTTTTTTATAAAAATATTGTAATGTTGTAGATAAAAAATGGGCCCGTAACATCAAAAGTAACTAGTTATACAGAAATTATGCTTCATTACACATTAAACACATTTAATAACAATCACTACATCAAAGTGACAATATTGGAACAAAAATGCCTAAATCCTAAACTACACGCGTCGTCATGGATCCGAGTGGGGCGCATTGGGACACCCACGTTTGGTGTGGCCCTCTCCACAGCAGAGCCTATATCTCTTCTCCACATGCTCAATGGCATCTATCTCATTCCAGATCCGTGTGGATACCGGCCTTTCCGATGCCTTCCTCCTCATGGCTGAGTTGGGCTATAAGCGTGCACCGTACCATGGAGGCCACATCTTTTCGTCTGATATCGGCGAAAACTCCGTCTCGTATACCTTGAATACAGAGATCATCGTGTACACGGGGTCCACGAAATGACCCCACTCAATACTCGCAGCTGCCAGGGCGTGTCAACATGGGTAATGCAATTACTAGAACAGGCCGCAGTCGCATGTATGCTCAGTCAGACGAATCCGATATGAAGTTTGTGACCAACCATCCACCGACTCCATCTCTTCCACGCTAAAAACGGATGCTCTACGATCACAATGGGTGACTCGCAACATCAGCAAGCTCTCTCTGTTCTTATCTATAGCTGCCAATAGCTGCTATGAGTATATCTGTCCACCCTGTAACTAAGCATGTGCTTCATGTCGTCTACGCACGAACAACTGTTGCAACCTCTCATATGTTGCCGGAACAATCGCTGCCACTGGAAGATCCCTCGTTCTTTTTAGCACGACATTTATACACTCCGATAGGTTCGTCGTCATATGACCATACCGACGACCTTCGTCGTAATGTTGTAACCACAAATCCTTCCTTAAACGAAGAGCCCAATCCACCATCTCACGAGATAGTGTACCCAAAGCATCCAAGTATCAGTCGCATCCCTCCTTACTTGGATTGTACCCAACATTTATAAGGTACCTCTTACCCTCGGCCGATTTAAACCTGAAATTGAAGTTTGAAACCATGTACCAGATGTAGTAAGCATGATATGCTCACGGAAGATGCCATCCACTGTGAGGTGCATTGAGAGCGGCGCGAATGGCCTGTGATCTATCTGATATGATCATAATTCCTGGCTGTGGAGTAACATGATATCTCAAATTTGAGAGAAAAAACGACCATAACTCCGTTGTCTCAGACTCCACTAATGAAAAAGTTATGAGAAAAACGACCATGACTCCGTTTTCATTTACAACATTACAATATTTTCATTAAAAAAAGCATACACCAAAATGAGTAAACAAATAGAGGACAAGTCTGGTAATATCCTGAATCTTTTTCTATATCTCAGATGCACGATCCGAATCAGAAAACGCGCGTATTTCGAGTACAGTGTATTTGAGATATGTTTATGTTCATACTACGGTTGCATTCAAAATATGATTTGCAGACACCCTATCACACTACGAGATCAATGTACTTGAGATGTGATTATTTTAAAAAATGACCTTAGTACCTGAAATATGACTGAAAATATATTTTAGTAATTTCTTGAACGTTTATTTATTTTGGTAAATACTATATTTATTTAATTAAAAAAAATCCAATTTAATCAATTAGCATTGTAAAAAGGGAGGGGGGGGGTTAAATCCGGAAATTACTTTTTCTTAATGGACAATATTCTTTTCTTACACAATTCTCCGATACCGTTGAAACTTGAAACCGTTAGAAACGGCAGTTAAAAGTTAAAACCTACCACATCTGACACAAAAGCTCAGCACAAAGCACACAGATTCCATCTATTGGTCTCACGAATCCAATATGGTGACCGTTCATCACGTTTAAAGCGCCGTAAACAGTCATGAGATCCAACGGTTCATCTCCCTCTCCTCAATCTACTTCCCTCCCTTGCGAGCACACTTAATAAAAGCCTCCATCATTCTTACCAAAAACACCGCCGGTCACGTTACCATCACCGTCGCGCAAAAGCCAAAGGTCATTCCGGTAATTGACTAACCTTGAAAAAGCGTCCTTTTGCTTAGCTCTAGTAAAAGAAACAAATTGCATTTTTATTTTCATTTATTTTATTTCCTTAATAATAATATTCTGCTGTCTCTCTTTTATTTGCTTTCCCTTTCTTCTGGTTTCAGTTGTTGGTCTTCCACTACATAGAGTTCTGTGCTATTGCTGTGTGTGAAGAAAGAAAACGAAGAATAAATAAGCGTAAGAAACATGAACGTGGCTTCGTCAATGGCGAATCTCACATTCTGAGCTCCCGAGTCAGCTCGTTCATTGAGTCGCGCCACCGAATCAGATCTTTCAAAAATGTTCGACGGCCTCCTCGGTCGGGGATTCGCCGCGAAATGGTTCCGCACTTTGATTTATCTGCTTCTTTTCTTCCTTCTTCATAACTTTCACCTCATTACCGTTACGTCGATTGTGGTTTTCGTTTCTCATTTTATCTCCTTTTATTTTTTTTTCAGCAAATCGTTGATTAAACAGACGAAGAATCGGATCGATGTGATAAGGAGGAGGAGGAAGGCGACGGAGAAGTTTCTTAAGAGAGACATCGCTGATCTGCTTGCGAATCGCTTAGAGGACAATGCTTACAACAGAGTAATTGATTTTTATTTCTTTTTTCTGTTTTTGTTTCATGATATTTGTGGACTCGATGACGCGAGATGAGATTCTTCGCTGAACTCGATCTCTGAGTTCAATGCACAGCTTCTCAATCTTCCGTTTCGTGTTCAGAAGAACGTGTTAGTTTTGGTCTTAGCTAGATTCAACTGATAGTCAAAGGATTTTGAGATATGTTTTGTTTTTAGAATTGAAATTGACTGAGCTGAGAAAAAGTTTCTGTTTCTAAAATCTAAAGCATATAGAGGATGCAAGACTCTCTGATGTGACTGTTCTTGTATAATTGAAAATGAATTTAGGAGAGCTTTTCATAAAGTTGTGCCAAATATTATCTGTATTTTTTCCCCTTAACTTTTGAGCTTTAATCTTGTTCGCGATATGGTTATACAATTACAGGCTGAAGGGTTGATTGCTGAGTTGACACTGTCATCTTGTTATGATTTTATTGAGCAATCATGCGATTTTGTGTTGAAACACCTCTCAGTGCTGCAGAAACTAAGGTACGAATCTGTTTTAACTATTAATTACATGTTGATTCTCTTATTTTCCCCCAAACAGAAAGCTGTTTTTCCATGATAATTGATCAAGTCAATCTGCCAGGCTTGATATGTGTGTGTATATATATATAATTGAATTGATCATTTGATAAAGCTGGAATTATAAATCTTTTAGTTGTGTAATGTGTAAAACTTTGGATTATTTCAATGGGTGATCGAGAATTGTCAAACCAGGCTCCAATCAAATATTCAAATGCGCCGAACAACGTCTCATAGAGAAATAAGTGGTCATATCTCTCAGGCCACTTCTTTTTGGATGTTTCTGAAAGTGACACAATCAAGGCTGTATCTTGTTCAAAATTCAAATTCATCCAATCCTTTTTCATATGTTTCTGTCCCAATTTTGTGACTAGATTTCATTATCTAAAAATAATAATCATATAATGCTATGGTATGCATGTGAAGTAGAGAACGGTCCAACAAAATGCCAAGGAATATTCGTTAATCACCACCTACTTAACATAAATTATTTTATTAAGATGTTACATTTTTTATATCAGAATATTATATCATGTGAAATGATGATGTGAACCTTCTTTTTAGTGGGTCGATATGTACTATTATACTGTCTAAATATCTGGCGCTGAATTCGAAATGGATATTTAACGTGCTTCAACTGCTCCAATTTCTTTCAGTGGATGCCCTGAGGAATGTAGGGAGGCTATATCCACTCTGATGTTTGCCGCGGCAAGATTTTCTGATTTACCAGAGTTGCGTGATCTTCGGCAAATGTTTCAGGAGAGATACGGGGACCTAGAATGTTATGTTAATCAAGAGGTTACTTTTCACTTTCCTTTGTAATAAAGGTTTTACATATTTATGATTTTGTTTCTAAACTGACACCTAAATTGCTAATTATCAGTTTGCAGCAAATTTGAATTCGAAGATTTTTACACTGGAGATGAAGGTCCGCTTGATGCAGGATATTGCTTCAGAATTTTCAATAAAGTGGGACTCCAAAGCTTTTGAGCTGAGGATGTCAAAATCAGTTGCATTTGCTCAGGTGCTGTCTTCTTTCTTTCCCGTTTAATTACTTGACTAACTTCGTTGTCTATTTGAAAAAAAAAATCCCAACTCTTAACTAGTTAAATTTACTTACATTTTTTCCTTCAGTTTTATATAGTTACTTTTGTGCACATCCTTTTTATTTCCCTGGTGGGATACGGTTTTGAGAAATTTTCTAAAATTATAATTCCCTGGTGGAAAACACTATATATGCTTGTGCAGGGAAAAAATACAGTCAAGCATAATCATCCGACAGATAATAAACCATTACATGAAAATGATGCGGCCTCGAAAGGAGTCAAACATGATATTTTTTTACAGAGAAGTCCTGGCTATCCAAATGATGAGCACAGACTCCACTATGGCAAGGAAGCTGTTGTTTCGAAAAGAGATGAAAATGATCTTCGTTCTAAATCCAAACAACCTGAAAATGGATTCAATCAGCCAAATAGTTGTGACGAGGTCTATCAGAAAAGGGATGGTCGCAGTGATCCGTCACCACAAAGGGTAGATGTTACATCTAAGAAGAGTGATAGAGGATATTGGAAGGAGGGTAGTATGCTAAAACCAACTGGATCTTCATCTCAGGATAACATAGTGGAACAATTCCAAGGTGGTTCCAATCTGCATAATAGTTGGGGGAATGCCATCCCTTTAAGAGAAAGCAAGGACACTGCCACTTCTAGGAAGTCTCCTGGTCGTGCTGGATTTCCTTCAAGTAACAATGCGAATGAACCATTTGCTCATGGTGGCGTACATGAGAGACAAGCCCAAAGGGATGAAACTCCTAGGGTAAAGTCCTACTACAATAATGCCATCCCACCCCCTTATGTCAAGCATAACTCTAAACGCACCATACGTGAAAACAACTTGGTATCTTCTGGCATCCCTGCATATCCTTCAGCACCGGAGAATCCCAATGCTGGGTCCTCATCTGAGAGGACCCAGTTGGGTTCGGATAATTCTGAACAAGATCAGCAGGCCAATGGACATTCAAGACCAAATAAACAGAGTCATGAAAACGAGCTATCTGTTCGTGAAGATGCTGCAGAATCCCCTTCATTAAAACACAAATCTGTGAGGAGGAAGCACTCAAAATCACGATCTAATAACGACGATGGCAGTAATGAAGATGCTGAAGTTGGTAGAAAATCAAGGAGCAGGAGACGAGATGAATCAAAGCGTGGCTTGCAAATCTTGTTTGATGATGAGCGGCATAAGACTGATGAAGATGAGAGGATAATAGATAGGTTGCTGATCCATTATAGCAAAAAGCCATCCATCCCTTTGCCTGAAAAATCAAGAAGAAAGTCTAAAACTCGCCATGGACATCAAATTGATAACTCTTCTGTGAAAAATGGAACCTTAGGAGGACCTGATGAGACACCAGGGATTGCGACTCATCCACCGAGATCAGCATCCCTTCCTCATGAAGAATCAGGAGCTATGGAAGTTAACAAAGTCAAACTATTCAATCGTGCTGCTACGTTTCAGGCAGATGGATCAAAAGAAGCTCGGCATGTGCATCCCAAGTTACCTGACTATGATGATTTAGCTGCTAGGATGGCAGCCTTGAGAGGATCATAACGCATAAAATTATAATGAATAAGTTCCTTCTTTATTAGCATATTGTTGGTGATTGCAGTGATTATGATCGTGGTGCTGTGGTATCATCTGAAGTGTCGGTATTGATGAAGATTTCCCAGGTGGGATTATAATTGCAGATTGTTGACTATTCCGTTAATCCATTTCTGTACCTGGTTGACAACAGTTCCTTCTTTATTAGCCATGGCCTTACCCGTGTTGGTTGACAACAGTTGCTCTGCATCGTCTCTACTAATGGAGGTAGCATAGGTGTTTTATACGCAACATTTTGACCTTTCATGATTGTGAAAGTTTGTAATAGAAATGGATCGTATTCCTATCTTCTGCGAGTTGAGGATATGAGAAAAGTGCGTTACGTGTATTTCATGAGAGTAACTGGTCATTGCCTACTAACATCTCAAAACTTCTTGAACATTGCTGAAGTTGTGTCACAATTGTGGCAGTCTTTTATGCGAACTTTTTTCTTTTATTTGGTTAAAAGATAAAAAGGGGAGAGAGGGCGAGGCTGGGAGCGGAGGAAGAAGAATGAAGGATCTGGCAGCCTATTCCTTTATTTTACTTTTTGGACGAGGGCAGCCTTTTCCTTTTCTGCTTTTGTTTTTGGACATTCCTTTTCTGCTTTGAGAAATTACGGATGTTTTGAAGGTAAAGATTGGACCGCCCACTATTATGAAATTTCAAACAAAAAATGGTTGTAATCAATTTATAAATAAATTTCAAACTACCGTTTGTTATTAAGTTTTTGAACGATCAATTACCTTAAAAATTAAAAAATTAGTTTAAAACTTTGTTAGTTTTTATAATTTTATTAATTTTTTAATTAAATTTTTTTAATTTTTTTAATTGAATTTTTATATTGTTTTTAATATTGTAATGAGGTCTTTTTTATGTCAAAAATTTTAAAATTAATATAATATTTCTTTTAAAATATATGCGGTTAAAAATTTAATTAATTTTTTAATTATGAATATTTTTAATTTACAAAAAAATATTTAATTAATTTTGATATTTTTTATACTAGAAAGAATTTAATTACAAAATTAAAAGCAGTCTAAAGATTTAATTAAAAAATATAAAATTTAATTAAAAATTTGATAAAACTATAAAGACTAACAGAATAATTAAATAAAAAATTTAAAAATTTTACATGTAATAAAAATCTTTTAAGACAATTTTTTTGTGCCTATAGCTTTGGTGTTCAAATTACTAAATTTATTTTTTATGATAAATTTTAAATATTAAAAAATATTTATTTTTAAATTTTTAATTTAAATATTAATTTTTATTTTTTTAATAAATTAGATAATTATATATAACACCATAATATTCACTTTCTTCTAAATATTTAGCATGAAGCCAAAGGTTAATTTTTTTAAATATTGATTAAATATATATGTAACATATTATTGAAAGATTAGGTATTTTTTTATATAACGTTATTTTTTTTAATTGATATTATTTAAATCAGACGACTAAATTATAAATCAGAGGATTCAATTTGTATTTTTTATTTTTTATTTTTATTTTTAAAAATAAAATCAGACAGTTCAAGTTTAATATTAAAATTTTTTTAACTTTTAAAAACAAAAATCGAAAAGTCCGATTTGTGATCATTTGTTTAAAAAATAAAACAATACAAAAAAAATTAGAAACACCAAATTTATATAATCTCACTATTTTGTGATATACATCTCTCTATCACACATTCAAAAATAATAAGCGGGCAAATTGTGTTTTTTTTTAAATAAAATAAAAAATTTTATTATTTTATCAAATACGATTTTTGAACTTTAATTCTCCAAATATAATATTTTTTGTATTTAGGCAAGTTCGTCAGATCTCAACAAATTCTATAAAAAATAACAAGTTAGCTTTACTCCAATAAATTCTATACTTTTTATAAAGTTCGCCTTATCCTCTCTCAAACTCCCTTAAAGTTTTCAAAACCCACGACTTGTAATTCAAATACTAAAAAAATCATATTTAAAGGATTAAAGTCTAAAAATTATGTTTAAAAAAATAATAAAATTTTTATTTTATTTTTAAAAAAAAAAACCGGCAAATTTGTGTGCTCTGAGTATCGTTGTAGTCAAAAGTCAGAACTTTTAACTACTGCTAGTCTGCTACTACTACTACTAGGGTCAGAACTCAAACAGAAAAAGCCTTTACCCTTCCCTAGGAGTTATTTTCAAGATTCCATGCCCTTAACTTACTTCATTCCATTTCCATCCCTTGTCAAAAGGTAAAAAAGACAGTTCCCGCCAAAAAGGAGTCCTTCCCCTCTCTCCCTCTTTATTACCGTGCCTTTGCCCCTCACACCACCAACAATAAAGCCAAGGTCCTCAAATTAAGGCCATAGACCATAGTGTTCCAAAGATCATAATTAATATGAAGGCCACATCAAAGATGATCATGGGAGCAACCTTGGTAACGGTTCTAAGCCTTGCCATTGTTCTCGCCCTCATCCTTGTCCTCCTTGCTGAACTCTACTGTTCCCTCTTGCTCCGCCGCCGCCACCCCAGAACCAACACCACCACCACCACCACCACACCCGCCGCTTCTTATCCAACCTTGAAGAATAACAACAACAATGTTTATGCACAAGGCGTATTCCAGCCTCCTAGAAGCTTCCTTTTTCCTTCCCTTGTTTGCATGGCAGAAGAACCAAATCCAAATGCAAATGAAAGTACCCCTCATAGCATCGGACTTGTCTCTGTTCCTTCCCCACTTGCTTCCTTCATTAACAGAGCTCCACCTACTCCAAAGAAACTTCAACAAGAAGTAGAACAACACCCTCCTCCTCCTCATCATCATCATCATCATCACGAGTGCAGTAATGTTAATGGGGAGCCAGAGCAGCACCTTGTGTACATATCCAACCCCATTTACGAGAACCAAGAAGAAGAAAAAGAAGAGGGCAAAGTGATGATGACGACGCCGTTTGAAACACCAGAAACTTCCCCTTCTCAATTAGATGATTATGATGATGATGATGTCGATTTGAGTCGAATGAAGAAGCTCCCTGAAGAGGCTTCTTCGCTTAGGGTTACCTTCTCGGCAAGTGACCAGTCACATAGCAACAATAATTGTCTCTCCTCTTCATCTGCTTCCCCTTCTACTTCTCCTTCATGGTGATTCTCCCCTTTTTGTTTCTACCTACTTCTATGAATTCTAGGTTTACTTTTTGGATTTGTTTTGGGCTTTTGGCATATACACTTGTACCAACATGACAAATCATATTCGGATAATTTTTTTAATTTATTTTATGGCTTAAGAACTTTTTTTTATTTTCTCTCACCTTTTATTAATAATTTTTAATATGTAATATTTTTATATAAATATATTTAACATTAGTCTATCGATTTTGTTCTTAAATGTTATGATAATAAAGAAATTGAAGAGAAAATCTAAGAGTGATGAAATTTATCTTGCTACTAATTATTAGTAACCTTTTCCATTGATTCTATATTCATTATTATTGGTTATAAACAAACTAGTGTGACAAATTTCTATACACTCTAATAAATGATGAATGTTGATAATTTAATCTAAATTTCACACACACACTTCTTATTTATATTTAAGCACATTCAAAATAAAATTTAGTTTTGTCTATTTTATTATTTGAAGTACATAGTGACTTATTTTAAAGATGCAACTGTAATATAATAATTTTATTATTTAAATAAAGGAGGGTGGAATTAGATTATTATTTATCAATTAATTTTATTAAGTAACTAATAGGAATCTAATCAATAACAAATCAATAAATATTTTTAAATTAAATTTTATATTAATTATTATTAATTAGTAATTATTTATTTTTTTTTTAAAATATATAATTAATTATTATTAATTATATTTATTTAAAGTTAGTTGATTAAAAATTATTTACCTATTAATTTTTCTTTATCAATTTTATTTGTTTTGTGTGGTAGATCTATAGTAGCCGTATATTTTTCCAAGGTTAAAAATAGAAGCTGCAGAGACAAAGCAATTAGCTAAGAGTTTTTACCTTTTTACTTTTCGGGCGTGATCATAGCTCTTCTAACCATGTCATTCAAACACATATGGCAACTTTCAATTGGCTACCCTTTCTGTAATTTACTAATTTTAATTTACATTAGTGGAATGCATAGTACTTGTCTTAACTTTTGCTTCGTTTTTAAAGGAAGATGTTGCATGCTTGACAAGTTGACATTTCCTCGTAGCACTAGAAGACAAACCCTAGGTTCTTAATTATCAATCGGAGATTGTGCACGTGAAATTTGGAGGACAAGAGAAGAGATACGATTTAATTTGATGTATGAGTTTTTATTACGGGAGTTCCCACATAAAAATGAGTAAAACATCTTTTTTTTTAGATATTTTTTAATAATTAATATTTAATTTATATAAGTAATTAAATTATATTATTTTTATCAAAATTAGATAAAATAAATCGATTTAATTAAAAAATTGATAACCAAATTTTAAATTAATTTAAATTAATATTTTTTATAAAAATAACTATAATATTTTTATTATAAAAAATGACTAAAATACTACTATTATTATTATTATT